>NC_066557.1:11872361-11899861 GCF_024679095.1 Eriocheir sinensis
CACAACATTCTTAAGTCTCCCCATCACTCTCTGATACAAAACACAACATTCTTAAGTCTCCCCATCACTCTCTGATACAAAACACAGTATTCTTAAGTCTCCCCATCACTCTGATACAAAACACAATATTCTTTAGTCTCCCCATCACTCTCTGATACAAAACACAGTATTCTTAAGTCTCCCCATCACTCTCTGATACAAAACACAATATTCTTAAGTCTCCCCATCACTCTCTTCTCTGATACAAAACACAATATTCTTAAGTCTCCCCATCACTCTCTTCTCTGATACAAAACACAGTATTCTTAAGTCTCCCCATCACTCTCTGATACAAAACACAATATTCTTAAGTCTCCCCATCACTCTCTGATACAAAACACAACATTCTTAAGTCTCCCCATCACTCTCTGATACAAAACACAACATTCTTAAGTCTCCCCATCACTCTCTGATACAAAACACAACATTCTTAAGTCTCCCCATCACTCTCTGATACAAAACACAACATTCTTAAGTCTCCCCATCACTCTCTGATACAAAACACAACATTCTTAAGTCTCCCCATCACTCTCTGATACAAAACACAATATTCTTAAGTCTCCCCATCACTCTGATACAAAACACAACATTCTTAAGTCTCCCCATCACTCTCTGATACAAAACACAACAATATTCCCCATAATTATCTTCTCCCACACAGTAAGACAATCAATTTCTTTTCTCATACAGTATATAGAGAGGCTACTACAGGCTTTTCCTCTAAGTCAGTAAATTCAGTATAGCAGGCACATATAAATACATTAAGATTGCAGTAGTATATATATATATATATATATATATATATATATATATATATATATATATATATATATATATATATATATATAGATATATATATATAGCTGCATTTGACAGTATCACTATTATTGTTGAGAGTCAGGGCATGTAAATGCAAAGCGTGGCACTGGTCGTGTTGTCCTGGACACTGCGAGGGTTTTCTGGTGTTCACGAGGCGTTTTTTTGTAATGAAGGGTTTGAAAATGATTTCTGGCTACTCCTTCACTAGGAACACTAAACCTGTGTTTACACTAGTCTGGAAAGCTTGTTATAATCACTAACTGTTAGCCAGAGTAATAGCAATATATTATTGTCATGGATCAGTAACGAGAAATTATTTTCAACCTGTTCATCACAAAATATCTAAACTTAAATTTTACCAAAATCTTCTAATCTTTCTCTTTATGTATTCTGTTTTGGCAAACTTCATAAAATCACCAACTGTCAGCCAGAATAAGCTGACTTTGCTACTGTAAAAAGAATAATAAATAAATAAATAATAATAATAATAATAATAATAATAGCATCCAGAACACACAACTGATGCCATGTTTTGCATTTGCATTATCCAGCTCTGATCTTGGCACACCTTGATATGCAGGAAGAGGAAAGTACACACGGGTAAGGAACTACACTCAGGCATTCAGTAAGTCACCTTGGCACCAGGTTAACGAGAGCTTATGTTGAGAGTAAGTACAGTGGCTGAGAAATGTATTAATTGTAACTGAGTCGTAATTCATGTCTTGTGATTCTTTTAACCCGGCAGCAGCGACGGGCCAAATTTGTGCCATGATTTAAACCCCCCAAAATAGATGATACATAAACTGATCACAAATGCTTCGATATATATTATGAAATGGTTTGTGTGAGTGATGATTTTTTCTCATTTTTCTCGCTTAGAGGGACCATTAAGAAACATGATCCCCGCTGCTACCGGGTTAAGGAGGGTGTAACTTATTCCCCTTCCTTTGGCAGTTAATTTCTCACTCCTCTCCTCTCATTCTTGTTTCCCTTCCTCTTTTCACTTTCTAGTTCATTGCTTGTCTCTTTCTTCCTTTCCTTTCATTCTCTTCCTTTGCTAGCTCACTCCTCATTCTCTTCTCTCTCCTGTCACCACTCCCTTCCTCTCCCTTCGACAGATAATTTCTCACGCCTCACCTCTTTTTCTTGTTTCCCTTCCTTGTTTGTCTCTTTCTTCCTTTCCTTTCATTCTCTTCCTTTGCTAGCTCACTCCTCATTCTCTTCTCTCTCCTCCGTCACCACTCCCTTCCTCTCCCTTTGACAGATAATTTCTCATTCCTCACCTCTCATTCTTGTCTCCCTTCCTCTTCTTCCTTTCTAGTTCATTACAGTCTCTTTCTTCCCTTCCTTTCATTCTCTTCCTTTGCCAGCTCACTCCTCATTCTCTTCTCTCTCCTCCGTCACCACTCCCTTCGACAGATAATTTCTCATTCCTCACCTCTCATTCTTGTCTCCCTTCCTCTTCTTCCTTTCTAGTTCATTACAGTCTCTTTCTTCCCTTCCTTCGCCAGCTCACTCCCCATTCTCTTCTCTCTCCTGCCACCACTTCACTCCTCACTCCCTTCCTCTTCCTTCACTTCCTTCCCTTCATCATCCCTCTCTTCTTCATTTACTCTCCTCCCTCGCTGGTTCATTTCTCACTCCCTCACTTTTCTCTCTCCCTTTCCTTCCCTCCACTTTCCTCCCACTCCCTGTCACATTAGTTAAAAGTCACATCTCTGTTCTGGCAATAGTGATGTTGGTACTAGAGGTGGTAATTTTAGTATTAGTAATAGTATCAGCAGTGAAAGGTGTATCTATTCTGGTTGTAGTGGTAATAGTAGTAGTAATAATTGTTGTAGTAATAGTTGTAGAAGCAGTAGCAGTATTATACATTATTTCTGAAGCTGTTATACATACATTTATATATATCTACATTGTTTCCAGCATGGTGCATTATACTACATACATTATACACTCTACCTGTTGCCTCGTTAGTACTGTTTTGCTACCTGTCGTTATGTATATAGACACCTGGTGGAAGCGGTCACCTGTCTGCCCCAACCAATCAACCAGTTAATGAAGTCTACCTGTCCCAATGTCAATGTAATGATTATGTACACAGAAACACACACACACACACACACACAAATATTTCTCTACGTCATCTCTCTCTTTTTTATTTCCTTTTTATTCTCATCATTTCAGTTTTCTTCTTTCTCTCATTCTTTCCATCTCTACGTCATCATCATTGTCTGTCATCTTTTATTTTTCCTCTCTGCAATTTCCAGTTTCCTTTATTCTTTCCAGCTCTTAATCTTTTTTTCATTTATTTATTTATTTTTCTTTCCTTATTTATTTTATTTCAACTAACTTCATCTATCTTGGTTTTCCTTATTCTTTCCATCATCGTATTTTTTCTTCATTGATCTATTTTCTATTCTTTTATTTATTCATTTATTTTATTCCTGTTTCTCTCATTCCTTCCATCATCATAATTTCCTATCATCGGTTATTCTGTTCAGTGCATCTTCTTTATTCACACACACACACACACACACACACACACACACACACACACGAACACCTGTGCGCGATAATTGACACACAAACGAACACACAGACAGACATGACAGAGAAAACACACACACACACACACACACACACACACACACACACACACACACACATAGAGCAAGTTGATTAAGTTACCCCAATTAGCACAGTCAGTAGTGATATGCAACAACATCAACAACAACAACAACAACAGCAATAATAACAACATCAGTAAACAACCTAAGAGTAATTATAAAATAGGTTTGTTTTCCTTTTCTTGAGATACATTTTTTTCAAGATAATTTTTTTTTCTCTTTCTATATAAAAAGGAATGAAATGAAAAGTAGCTGGGGTGATGTGTGTGTGTGTGTGTGTGTGTGTGTGTGTGTGTGTGTGTGTGTGTATATACCTCTGTGTGTAGGGCATAATTACATCCTTGTCTAACTTAATGAGGTGTATTTATGGGGCTATTAAGTCTCCATCACAATAATCTTGAGAGAGAACGGAATGACATTAAAACTATGAAAACAATAATAATAATAATAATAATAGTGATGATAATAATAATAAGCCAAAAATATTAGTTAACAAAATAAAGGAAACAAGGGCAATTTGGATGAGATGAATGCATTAAAAGCTGATGTGGGAGCGTACAGTAATAGGTTCAAGCTGGATAAATTAGAGTTCAGGAAGGAAATAGCCAAGAAGTGGATCACGAACAAGCTGGTGGATGAGCGGAACAAGCTGAGAAGGTGTGTCATTGAGCAAGCACATATACAACCTTTGAATGGAGATTATACACATTTGACAACATTTGAATAATCTGTTGAAGTTCACTCATTATTTTTGCTTTTGTGGAGCATTATACAATTTTTACAAACCTTTGAATTGATATTAGATGCATTTGACAACATTTGAATAATCTGTCGATGTTTAGTCATTAATTGTGCTTTTGTGGAGCATTATACAATTTTTACAAACCTCTGAATTGATATTAGATGCATTTGACAACATTTGAATAATCTGTCGATGTTTATTGTCATTCTTTTTGCTTTTGTGAATCATTATATAATTTTTACAGCCTTTATGTCATGTTTTTTTTTTGTTTGTTTGTTTGTTTGCCCTCAACCGCTTCCTCTAGTGTAAAAAAATCTACATAAAAAATTGAAATAAATTAAAATCTAAATTACCAAGTACACTAACATATCCTAAAACCAAGAAAGATGCAGTTAGAAGAAATAAAAGAAAGAAAGAAAGAAAGAAAAGGGAAATAAATAAATGAAATAGAAAGATATGTAGGGATGTAAAGAATAAGGAAAAAAAAATCATAAAATCAAAATTATCATAAATTCTCCAGTGTAACCATAAATAGGAAACGAAAAGCCAGACCGTCATAACAGCAGCGTGTAATTCTCAACCTCACAGTGTCTATGGAGTTTTTGTGGCAACAGTGGAATCAACTTAACAACAGAAGATGGAGAGCAGGAAGGAAAAATAGTAGAAACAAGATGGGAGGAGTGAAAAAGGAGATAAGGAAGGAATGGAAAAGAATAAAGAAAAACGAGACAAGAGAGAAGGATTAAAGATGGAAAGGGTATAGGATAAAAGAAAAAAGTAAAAAAAATATGTAACAGAAGATGGAGAGAAGGGAGGAAAAATAGCATGAAACAAGATGGGAGGAGTGAAAAAGGAGATAAGGAAGGAATGGAAAAGAATTAAGAAAAACGAGACAAGAGAGAAGGATTAAAGATGGAAAGGGTATAGGATAAAAGAAAAAGGTAATAAAAATATGTGAGGAAGGAAAGAAAGACTTATCAAAAGGATGGAAAAAATTAAGAAAAGAAATAAGAGAGGAAGGAAGGATATAAGGAAAAATGAAAGGGCAAGAGAAAACATAAAGAGGAAAAGACATAGAAAGGATGGAAAAGAGAGAGAGAAGAAATAAGATAGGAAGGAAGGATATGAGGAAAAATGAAAGGGCAAGAGTAAACATAAAGAGGAAGAAGAACATCAACAGCACTTTGAAGGAATGTGAAAAAGAGAGGAAGAAAAAATCACAGAAAATTAAAAAAAATCAAACAACCACGTGGATGAAACACACACAAACAAACGCACAAACGCCTGAGCGCTGGGCTATACGCTTGTCGCCTCTACTAGCGGTACTTCATCCTCCGCTCCAGCTTCCTCTGCTTCTTGTCCAGCACGCGCTCCTCAGGCTCGGCGTCCGGCGCCTCCTGGAAGAACCACGGCCCCAGGATGTTGGTCCACAGCATCTGGGCGCCGCGGAACGGAGCCTGAAGGGGGGAGGGGGATGGGGAGTTAGGGAAAGGAAATGCATACAAAAAATACTGCCGGTGTTAAATTACATGAGAGAAAATAATGCAGACAAAATTATTAACAAGGAAATTAGATTATGTGAGAAGATAAACACATACAAAAATTCTTATTGATAGAATTAGATTATAAATGAAGTAAAAAGAAATTTCCCGAACAAAAGAACATTGCCAGAGGATAATTAGGGAACTGAAAGAAACTTAGTAAAGAAATTTGATTGTATATTAGAAATAGAAAATAAAAAAATTGCTTACAAAAGAATATTTACAAGAATCTTCCCTACAAAACAACATTACCATAGGAATTGAATTAAAAGAAAACTGAAGAAAGAAAAGAAAAGAAGAATTAGATTATAAGAGAAATCAAGAGAGCCTTCTGTAGCTACCAAAAACATTACCCAAGGAACCAAGAACAAAATCACTATATCTCTGAGCCTCACCAGCAGCCACAGCAGCCAGAAGTACGAGGAGATGGTGCCCAAGACAACGGTTCCGGAGGTCAGGATCACCAGGTCTTTCACGTGCCTGAAACACACACGTACATAAGCAAACAAAGACAAAGCAGGTGCTCTACAATGTCACTGATCCACTCCAAAGGGCACAACATTATAAAGAGCAATGTCATATGAACTGAAGGCCTTATGTGGAAAATTTAAATAACCCCTTGACTGCGGATTTCCTAGCAGAAGACATCACCAAGCTACAGGAGTGGAACAAAGAATGTCTGCTACAATTCAATGAAGAAAAATGTAAAGTCCTGCAGCTTGGGAGGGGATATCCAGCACACCAATACCACATGGGAAACACTCCACTATCCACCACAGAGGCAGAGAAAGACATGGGACTTTATATTACCAGGCTACCAGTGAAGGGATACCCAGCACACCAATACCACATGGGAAACACTCCACTATCCACCACAGAGGCAGAGAAGGACATGGGACTTTATATTACCAGGCTACCAGTGAAGGGATATGCAGCACACCAATACCACATGGGAAACACTCCACTATCCACCACAGAGGCAGAGAAGGACATGGGACTTTATATTACCAGGCTACCAGTGAAGGGATATCCAGCACACCAATACCACATGGGAAACACTCCACTATCCACCACAGAGGCAGAGAAAGACATGGGACTTTATATTACCAGGCTACCAGTGAAGGGATATCCAGCACACCAATACCACATGGGAAACACTCCACTATCCACCACAGAGGCAGAGAAAGACATGGGACTTTATATTACCAGGCTACCAGTGAAGGGATATCCAGCACACCAATACCACATGGGAAACACCACTATCCACCACAGAGGCAGAGAAAAACATGGGACTTTATATTACCAGGCTACCAGTGAAGGGATATCCAGCACACCAATACCACATGGGAAACACCACTATCCACCACAGAGGCAGAGAAAAACATGGGACTTTATATTACCAGGCTACCAGTGAAGGGATATCCAGCACACCAATACCACATGGGAAAAACTCAACTATCCACCACAGAGGCAGAGAAAGACATGGGACTTTATATTACCAGGCTACCAGTGAAGGGATATCCAGCACACCAATACCACATGGGAAACACTCCACTATCCACCACAGAGGCAGAGAAAGACATGGGACTTTATATTACCAGGCTACCAGTGAAGGGATATCCAGCACACCAATACCACATGGGAAACACTCCACTATCCACCACAGAGGCAGAGAAAGACCTGGGACTTTATATTACCAGGCTACCAGTGAAGGGATATCCAGCACACCAATACCACATGGGAAACACTCCACTATCCACCACAGAGGCAGAGAAAGACATGGGACTTTATATTACCAGGCTACCAGTGAAAGCCAAATCCATGCCAATCGCAGCGGACGGGTTAAGACCTCCAAACCCCTAAATAAACCTAACTTGAAATGAGGTAAAGAGCGAGTGTAACTGCCATATATTATTCCGACTAACTATGATGAGATGAAGGGCTTCTTTTCAGTAGATAAACGCTGTCTTCATTAACCCCATCGAACCCCGTGAGGAAAAATAAAGAAGTTAAACGAGAAAGAAGATAAGTGGTGTATCCGCAGAGATATTAACCCGGTAGCAGCGAGGATCATGTTTCTTAATGGTCCCTCTAAGTGAGAAAAATGAGAAAAAATCACCCCTCACACAAACCATTTCATAATACATATCAAAGCATTTGTGATCAGATTATGTATCATCTATTTTGGGGGGTTTATATCATGGCACAAATTTGGCCCGTCACTGCTACACGGTAAAGCCACAAATTTGGTCCGTCGCTGCCACTGGGATCAACGGACCCCACAAACCATAAATCAAACACAACCACCAAGTTCCACCTCCTCCATCACCCATGCCAGCACTCACTCTGCAATGCCGCCCTCGATGTTCAAGTCACAGCCTTCGTCCAGGATGGCGCCGTCGCTGCCTAGCTTAGGGGTGGCCATCGAGGACATGAAGTGGTAGCAGGCGGCAAAGACGATGCCCGCCAGCACCACCAGCGTCTGTTAGGGGGGAGGGGGAGGAGAGGAGGGGGGGAGGAAGAGGTGTGAGTGGTTGTGGAGTTTTATTATATTTTTTTCACTAATCTATGTAGTTTATTTTTTTTGCTAGGAAGTGTTATTCTTATCAGTGCAGTATATTTAATTTGTTTTCTGGTCTAGTTTATACATATATTTTTTTTTGCCGAGATGTCTTATTTATATTTCCTCTTTACTTTTCTATTTTGCTAAGAATCTAATTATCTTTTTCCTGTCTATCTTATTTCATTTTTTTGGCTCAGTCTTATTTATATTATTTTACTCATCCATATTACATTATTTTTTTTTTTTTGCCAACATGTCCTATTTATATATACAATTTTTACTTATCTATGTACAGTTGTCCCTCAAATAGTACGGTTTCCAATAGTTCGATTTTGGTTTTAACTTTTATGTGGATTTTCCAAGATTTTTAGGATTTTTAAATTTCTCGACGAGCAGGAAATTTTAAAATCCTAAAAGATCTTCAATGACAATCCGTAGAAAACTGAAACCGAACTATTGGAAATCGTACTATTTGAGGGATGACTGTATTTTAATCCTTGGGTAGTAAGAAGCCTGTATTTACTAACCTCTTCTTTTGGTATTTTCAGACTGAGAGGAGGAGCATTTACCCCTACACCCCCGCCCCCCCAAACACCCACACAATGCCCTTCCAGCACACACACACACATGCCCCCCTCGCCCCCCCTACTCACCAAGTCCAGCATGGGGAAGGCGGTGAAGAAAATCATGCCGACCCCAAAGTACACGGCGGCCGAGCCCAGGATCATGTTGCGGTAGAAGGCAAGCGTGTCCGTGTTCTCCTGCATGATCTGCTTGGTGCCCTTCGTCCCTTGCTTCCCCTTTGGAGCCTGGCACAGGAGAGGTAAGCAGAGAATGAGATTTACATAGATTTATATAGATAGTATTCAGATCACAACTACCCTATCTTTTTTTTCTCAAGGTTGGTAGATTACTGATAGTGTTCTCTCTCTCTCTCTCTCTCTCTCTCTCTCTCTCTCTCTCTCTCTCTCTGTGTTTTTAAGTTTCCTTTTATCCCTTCCTTTCCCTGTTCCTTCTATCCTTTTTTATCTTTTTCTTGATTATTTTGCATCCTTTCTTCTTTCTTTCCTTCCCCTCTGCTTCCCTTTTTTTCCTTTCTCTCCTTTTTTCTTCCTTTTATCCCAATTGTTTTACCCTTCTTCCCAATTTTATTTCTTGTCGTAGTTCTGATTAACCCGTCCGCTGCGATTGGCACGGATTTGGCTTTCACTGGTAACATATACTCCCAGGTCTTTCTCTGCCTTTGTGGTGGATAATGGAGTGTTTCCCATGTGGTATTGGTATGCTGGATATCCCCTCCCAAGGTGCATGACTTTACATATTTCTTCATTGAATTGTAGCAGCCACTTTTTGTTCCATTCCTGTAGCTTGGTGAGGTAGAAAATCTGCAGCCAAGGGATTAATTACCTTCATTATAGCCTTATCCTTGTACCTATATGACTATTTAACCCTACACCTGTAAATGCATCCCTTTGAGAGGCTCTATAATTAATGCTTCAGGTGAGCAGTGGGAAGGGGAAATGACCTCACCTGTACTGTGCTCTACCCTTAATTACCTTCAATACAGCCTTGTCCTCATACCTGTAAGACTAATTAAACCTACACCTGTAAATTCATCCCCTAAAGAGGCTCCATAGTCATTAACCCCGTAATTAGTGCCTCAGGTGAGCAGCGGGAAGGGGAAATGACCTCACCTGTACTGTGCTCTAACCTTAATTACCTTCATTATAACCTTTCCCTTTCCTCTCATTAAAGCCTTTCCCTTCATTACAATCTTTCCCTTTCCCTTCAAAACAGCCTTTTCCTTATATGTTGCGTAGCCTTCATTAAGTCCTTTTCTTCGAACCTGAAACACTAATTATACCTACGCTTGACCATACAATACTTGGAGAGGCTTCAGAGATCATTAACCCCGTGATTAGTGCCTCAGGTGAACAGCGCGAAGGGAAAATGACAGGTAGATCTCACTTGTACTATGCTGTAGCCTTGTTTTCCTTCATAGGCTATCTGTTATTAATTAAACCAACACCTGTCCCTCAGAGATGTTCCAGAGATCATTAACCCCGTAATTAGTGCCTCAGGTGAGCAGAGGGAAGGAAAAATGACAGGTAGATCTCACTTGTACTATACTGCAGCCGTTTTCCTTCATAGGCTATCTGTTATTAATTAAACCAACACCTGTCCCTCAGAGATGTTCCAGAGATCATTAACCCCGTAATTAGTGCCTCAGGTGAGCAGCGGGAAGGGAAAATGACAGGTAGATCTCACTTGTACTATACTGCAGCCTTGTTTTCCTTCATATGTCATTAATTAAAGCAACACCTGTCCTTTAGAACCTTTAGAGATATCCCAGAGATCATTAACCCCGTAATTAGTGCCTCAGGTGAGCGGCGGGAAGGGAAATGACAGGTAGATCTCACCTTCATAATTGCGGTGTTGCAGGTCTTCCCCTTATTATTATTCGCCCCGTGGCCTTGTGTAGCCTTCCAGACCTTCTTTATTTCATTGATAATATTCTCTTATCCTTCTTCTTCCTTCCTGTTTGCTTGTTTGTGTTGTCTGGGGGCTTGTTTTTCCTGTTTTCCTGTGTCCGCCACCCGCCAGCTGTTGTCCCTCCCTGCTGGCCACGATGTAAACAAGACCAACGTTATCAAATTATCGTACGCATAACATTGTATTTTCCGGTTTTTTGGCCCATAAATATTGCAAAAGAGAGGATGAATAATTACCGATTTTAACAATTATTATAAGGGCATATCGTTATCTTTGTGGGTGCGATAGTTTTTGGTCAGAAACCGGCAAAAACAATACGCCAAGTACGACAATCTGGTAACGTTGGGGCCGACTGACTACATCTTCTTCTTCCTCTTCTTTTGACCAGTGACCTGCATCTTCTTCTTCCTCTTCTTTCTCCTCTTGATTCTCCTTCTTGCTTATTCAAACACTTCCCTTTTCAATGGGATTTCAATATTCCTCTTCCTCCTCCTTCTTTTTCAGTATTTATCTTTCCTCACGTCGGGTCAGATTTTTAAGTTATTATTATTATTATTATTATTATTATTATTATTATTATTATTATTATTATTATTATTATTATTATTATTATTATTATTTTCTCTCTCTCTCTCTCTCTCTCTCTCTCTCTCTCTCTCTCTCTCTCTCTCTCTCTCTCTCTAAAGTAGACAAGCTTGCAAGACATATTTCCAACCTCCTTTATCCTGCTTAACCTGCTGTACTGGGCGACCTTCTGGGAGTACCTGTAGTAGTAGTAGTAGTAGTAGTAGTAGTAGTAGTAGTAGTAGTAGTATCCTGAATAAGTATATATGAATTTCGACAAGGTATCGTGTATTTTGTCGAGTGCTTGTCAGGATCTGTTCCACCCAAGTTTATTTATTTTGTTATGAAATCAAACGATGACGGTAAAAAATCCGAATGGGGTGATGTTACCAGTGGGGTTCCTCAAGGTTCAGTTTTAGGCCCGCTTTTGTTCATTATCTACATCAATGACATAGACAATGGGATAACTAGTGACACAGGTAAATTTGCAGATGACACCAAAATAGGACACACTATTAGGACAGGGTTGGATGCTAGAGTACTGCAGGAGGATCTCAACAAACTGTCAGCTTGGTCAGAGAAATGGCAGATGAATTTTAAAATCACCAAGTGTAGCGTACTTAGTGTAGGAACACGCAACCCAATACACGGGTACAGTTTAGACTCCACAGCGATAGGCAGGTCTGAGTGTGAAAGGGATTTGGGAGTGTTAGTGAACTCTGACCTAAAGCTAAGGAAGCAATGTATTAGTGCAAGGAATAGGGCTAACAGGGTATTAGGCTTTATTAACAGGATGGTAACCAACAGGAATGCAGAGGTCATCCTCAGACTCTATCTAGCGTTAGTTAGACCACACTTAGATTATGTTGTCCAGTTTTGGTGCCCACACTACAGAATGGACATCAACTTGCTGGAAACAGTTCAGAGGAGGATGACCAATATGATTCAGGGGCTGAGGAACCTCCTATATCAAAATAGGCTGAAACAACTTACATTCACTAGAAAGACGAAGAGTGCGGGAGATCTGATAGAAGTATTCAAATGGGTCAAGGGTTACAACAAAGGCGATATAAGTAAAGTACTGAGAATTAGCCAGCAGGATCGATAGAACTCGCAGTAATGGATTTAAATTAGAAAAGTATAGATTTAGAAGAGATATAGGCAAGCATTGGTTTAGTAAAAGGGTGGTGGGGGAATGGAATAGACTCAGCAATCACATAGTTAGTGCAGGGACGATAGCTTGTTTTAAGAGTAGACTGGATAGCTACATGGACGAGGACGAAGGACGAGGACAGGTGGCAGTGAGGTGTGGGTGCAGTAAGGAGACAGGGTACTGGAGCGTACGCCCGTACCGAAGGTAAACGAGGATCAAGCCTCTACCTGTAACCCCTGAAACTGCAGCTTTTACGGATTAAGGACAAAGAAATGCTGGTGTTTTTATCTGAACACCTGTACACACATCATTAGTGCATAATATAGGCCTACTGCAGCAGCTGAATAACTAAAAACATATGATATGTAGAAGAAATAAGGCCCATCTGTCTATATGTCAGGCCGTGGATTTCGCACAACAGCGGCCGGTGAGTCGGCGTGCAGCTCACCCAGCTGTTCATCTCTTACAGGCTGTTGGTCGATATAGAATGGGTATCGAGGGAAACGGGAAGATGCACAATGGTAGGTAAGGGCGCCTGTGTTCCTGGGTGATGGGTTGATCTGTGACGGAGATGGGCGCCGAGGCCACGCTAATGCACCTGTCTTTACCTTTACCTTTAAAACATAGAATGGGAGCGATCTTTATAGCGTGAGCACCCAACTTTACCTCTGCCTCTAAAATACAGTGTGAGGACGGTCTTTTCTTAGGGGGGCCTGGCATATTTCGGCCCCCCCTCGGCAGCCTGGGCATGTCTATTAATGTGACCGTTTTCCGCATTAGTGTCGCTCGCCCAGCTGCGTCCCTCGCCTCCCTCCTTCACGCCCTCCCCCGCACGCCTCGTTTGCATGTTCCCGGCGGCGGTGAGGCAAGAATATAGGCAAAAAATCATGAGGTATAGCCATTGGTGCTGGTGAGAGAGGGAGAGAGAGTGTTCAGCGGTTTTATCCCTCCCCAAACGCAGATGTTGGTTAGTTTAGGTTAGTTCTGGGACATAGCACGTTGTAGGTCTCTCTCTCTCTCTCTCTCTCTCTCTCTCTCTCTCTCTCTCTCTCTCTCTCTCTCTCTCTCGTGCTTTAAGGCTCAAAATCCCTTGATAGTGACGAGAGGAAGTAGTAGTAGTAGTTGTAGTAGTCTATAAATTATTTAGTATTGATAGTAATAGTAATTTTAAACATTAATTAATATGAGGCAGATAAAATACAGATCGATATAGAGGAATACAAAGATAGATATAGATAGATAGATAATTTAGATAGACCGATAGATCGACATAGATATATAAACAGACAGCCTAACAGATAGATGGACAACACACACACACACACACACACACGCACACCTCCTTCCCCACCATATGCACCCTCCCTCCCCCACCCCTCTCACCTTCCCCCTCCCCCCTAGACCACACCTCCTCCCCTCCCCCCAACCCGTCACTGTACACTCGCTCCCAACACTCGAAGTTCCCTCAAGAGCAACTTCCCCGCGTCTCCTCCTCTGCGGCAATGCTCTTCAGGAGGGAAAAGTCAGGGAAGTTAGAGAGAGAGAGAGAGAGAGAGAGAGAGAGAGAGAGAGAGAGAGAGAGAGAGAGAGGGGGGGGGGTAGGGGAGAATTTTTTTTTTTTATCCTTGTTTTTGTTTTGTTTGTCTTGTTCTTGTTTTTTTTATTATTATTTATTTTTAATTTATTTGTTGTTGTTGATCCTGGTCTTCTTGTTCTTGTTCTTCTTCATACTGTTCTTCTTCTTCATACTGTTCTTCTTGTTTTTCATACTGTTCTTCTTGTTCTTGTTCTTATTAATTTTCTTCATGTTAATTCTTAATTCGTTTTCTTCCGTTTCATAATTCCTTTTCTTGTTTTAGTTCTTGTTCTTTTTGTTCCTACTGCCCCTTTTCTTCTTCTTTTCCTTTTCTCCTCCTCCTCCTCCTCCTCAAGTGGTCCATATATAACCCTGTGGGGGGCAATTTTTTTCTCTTTAACTCCCCATCTTCCACTTTGCTGATTCCCGTTTTCTCTCACCATTTTTTCGCCCACTTAGCGCTGACGTACGTACATTATAATTCTTTTTCATTGAGAGTTTCCGCCGCTCACACGAGTCTCCAAGTGACGCTGCTGGAGTCTCCTAATTATATTCACACATTTAATTCACAAAGGCGCGTCACGATGTCTTGTTAGTAATATTTCTGTGTTTAGTTTCATCTCGATCAAGACATTTTGGGATAGGCCATGCATGAAAAACACCGCTATTTACATTATCTTTTTGTACTATCGTATTTTATTTGTTTTTTGGATAGTATTGTCTTCTTTTAGTGATTTAAATGATACGTAATGGCAAGATGATGATTGCTGTTGGAAACGTTTCGAAAAGGATAGCGTCGTTTTGCCAGGAAAGGCTTCGTGTTAATTCGTAAAAAAAACCTCAAGCGTGATATAATATTGCCCCATGACCCCCCCATAAGTCACAGTCGTAATTGAATCATCACAGTACGACATTAATAGTACACACAGGGTCAAATGGCACCCATGAGGCGGAGTGTGCGAATGATTGATTGATTGATTGATAGTTTATTGTTGCAGGTAAACAACAAGGGAGAAGGGAGGAACATGCCATCCCAACCCCCAGGCAGGATGAGCCAGCAGGAGAGCTGAAAAAATGGACGGTAAAGTTGCCGACTTTATTTTAACGTTCAAAGGTCCAAGAAATCAATGATTACCATGAGTTTTTGGACGATCGTAGAACCTGCATATATGCTATTATGATGTTATATGTTCCCTATAGGCATTACTATCAACACATCACCGCTGCTGACCATTAACACTCCCCTCAGTCCCTCGATCACTGCACGCAGTTCTCAGCGACTCACAGACTTGCCTTGGGCTGCACCACACACGTGACGTGACACTCGTAAATTTTCTTCAGGTTCGTATCTTGAAGCTGTATCGAGCATTTAGCGCACACGCGCCTTTCATCAGGTAAGCAGTAACCAAGGTAGAGTATTAGATGCTGTGATGCCTAGGAATGCGAAGACCAAAGCATTTAAACAAAATATTTTGTCGTAGTTTACACATGCCCAACAACAGCAATTTACTCTAAGCAGGTATGGTAGTTCACACATACACAACTGTACAGCCTCACGAGGGGATTGTTATTATAATTAATACTCTTAAGACGGCGTAATGGCGCGGTATACGTATAAATTATGAAAGATGACGCAATGGCGTATATTTCAGTATTTTTATTACAAGTAGGAAATATATGAAATGGGGTATTTGGGTATTTTCCCCCCGAATATTTTAGGAAGTTTGAGGACTTCTGGCAACACTGCAGATGAAACACGTGGGGCGCGAGGTTACCATAAAGCAGTGATTCGCTCGTCAATTTTTCCCTTCGTGTGCCCTTCCTAGACCTTCCCGGCGGCTATGGTGAGTAAAAATGATAAACAATAGTGTCCTTAAGATATGTGGAAATTATAGTGCATGGGGGATTAATAGTTACAGAGGAAATAGTGAAGTAATCGGCGAGTCGTCAGGTAGAAATGATCCAGGTGATGGGCTGTGGTGACTCGTGGTGATGTAAAATGGTGTTGTGATGATGTATGGGAAGTATGGTGCATGGGGGATTAATGGTTACATAGAAAACAATGAAATAGTGAAGCCATGCGGAGGAGGGGTCGTCAGGTTGTGATCCATGTGAGCTGTCAGATATTTTTCTTGTTTTTTCGGTAATTATACTTCGTGATGGGCTGTAGTGACTCGTGGTGATGAAAAATGGTGCTGTGATGATGTATGGGAAGTATGGTGCATTGGGGATTAATGGTTACATAGAAAATAATGAAATAGTGAAGCCATGCGGAGGAGGGGTCGTCAGGTTGTGATCCATGTGAGCTGTCAGATATTTTTCTTGTTTTTTCGGTAATTATGCTTCGTGATGAGCTGTGGTGACTCATGGTGATGAAAAATGGTGCTGTGGTAATGTATGGGAAGTATGGTGCATTGGGGATTAATGGTTACAGAGAAAATAGTGAAATAGTGAAGCCATGCGGAGGAGGGGTCGTCGGGTACAGGTGATCCATGTGAGTTGTTCGTCATTTTTCGTGTTTTTTTCTGTAATTATACTTCGTGATGAGCTGTAGTGACTCGTGGTGATGAAAAATGGTGCTATGGTAATGTATGGGAAGTATGGTGCATGGGGGATTAATGGTTACAGAGAAAATAGTGAAATAGTGAAGCCATGCGGAGGAGGGGTCGTCGGGTACAGGTGATCCATGTGAGTTGTTCGTCATTTTTCGTGTTTTTTTCGGTAATTATACTTCGTGATGAGCTGTAGTGACTCGTGGTGATGAAAAATGGTGTTGTGGTGATCTGTGGTGCGTGTAATGACTGGGGAATAAGTGATAAAGGAGGAAAATATGATAAATGAGGTGAGTCTGGGGGTGGTCATCATACATCATTTTTTTCTATTTTTTTCGGTAATTCTGCTTCGTGGTGAGCTGTGGTGACTCGTGGTGATGAGAAATGGTGTTGTGGTGATCTGTGGAACGTGTGGTGACTGATAGATAAGTGATAAATGAGATAAATGAGGTGAGGCTGGTGGTTAGGTTACGATAGCCCTGTTACCATGGTGATAGAGGTGAATTTTTTTATAGTTTTCTTCATTTCTCTTCTTTATAGTCTTCGTGGTGAGCTGTGGTGACTCTTGGTGATGTAACATAATTTTGTGGTGATCTATGGTGAGTGTGGTGATTGGGGAAGGAATGATATATGAGAAAAATGAGATAAATGACTTGATGCTGGTTGTGTCTATACAGAGGGAATTCTTTGTAGTTTTCTTTATATCTCTTTTTATTACTGTGGTGACGCCTGGTGAAGTAAAATGATGCTGTGGTGATATGTGGTGACCGTGAGTGTGATGACTATAGGGAATAAGTGATGAAGGACGGAAATGTGATGAAAGATAATCAGGCTGGTGATGGTGGTGGATTATATTTTCATGTTTATTTTTCGATAATTATGCATCGTAGTGAACTGTGGTGACTCGTTGTGATGTAATATAATGCTGTGGTGTTCTGTGGTGAATGTGGTGCATGAGGGATGAGTCATAAGTGAGGAAGATGGGATAAAAGAGAAGAACTGGTGATGAGTAGGTCTTGTTAGCCTAGCAGGTGGGATTTTATAGGTGGCAAATTATATAATGAATGATAACTGAAGAGATAAATGTGGTTAATCTGATTGATGAGGTGTGAAATGTGATGAATGTGATAATTGAGGTGATAAGTGGGAATAAATGTGTTAAATGTGATAAATGAGACGATAAATGTGATAAATGAAGTGAGATAGGTGATATAAACGAGGTGATAAATGTGTTAATTTTTTTTTTTCTAGTTTCTTTATATTTTTTCTTCTTTTCTCTGCTTATCAATTTTGTGTTAGTGGTCATGTGACAAGTGGATTTCTTTATTTCCTTTTTCTTCCTCGTCTGATTGGGCTGTGTGGTACGTTATGGCGAGTCGCAGTGTACGAAGAAGTGGGTGTCTTTATATATATTTCTTTCTTTCTCGTCTGATCAGGCTTTGTGATACGCTGTTGTGAGCCGTGACGTAACGAATATTTTTTCTATATATTTTTTCCCTTTCTTTCTCAGCCCACGCGGGGAACATTTTTATGTCTAGGTAATGTTAGCCTACAATTTGATTTTTATGTTTCTTTTTTTCTATCTTATTTTTCTGTTGATTAGGCTACTTGGTGAACTTTTTTTTCGAGGCTTGGGGATGTAATAAATGGATTTCTTTATATTTTATTTTCTCTGGTTAGTAATAATAGTAGTAGTAGTAGTAGGAGGAGGTGGTAAAGGAGGAGGAGGAAGAAGATGGAAGTGAAAAATAGTACGAAGGAAGAAAATAATGAAAAAAAGTAAAATAAGAAGGAAAGGAGAAGGAATACGAAATAGGAACTGGAGAGAAAGGAAAGAGGAGGAAGAAATGATGATGATGATGATGAGGAGGAGGAGGAGGAAGAGGATGGAAGTGAAAAATAATACGAAGGAAGAAAATAATGAAAAAAGTAAAATAAGAAGGAAAGGAGAAGGAATACGAAATAGGAACTGGAGGAAAAGGAAAGAGGAGGAAGAGATGAGAAGGAGGAGGAGGAGGAGGAGGAAGAACAGAAAATATGAGAGCACTGATAAGTCTCGAAGATGTCTCAAGTGAAGTGAAGGTTCATATGATAGTTGATGCGTTGCCATTATTACAGGTACCGTAGATAGTAGAATTATAGCGCTATCATATTTCTACCTGTCTAACTTTATCACCAACTTCTTCGTTCTCTTGCAGGTGTGTGATAAATCCTCCTGTGACACATGGCTCATATTAATGCCTCGTTATTACCGCGGCTATTAAGATTACCATCCTAACTTATATTAACTTAGAATTTATCACTAACTTGATTTAATCTTACAGGTGTGCAAGTGATCCTTAGCGATGACTGCTGCCGCTGCCACCGCCGTAGACTGCACAAGGTAAATGATTATTATACAAGTTATCTTCTCTGACTTTTTTTGTTGTTCTTGTTTTTCTTGTTGTTCATCTTCTTGTTATTATTATTAATGTTGTTGTGATATTTGTATGGGACATTTTCCACGATTTAGAGAAACGAGAAACAAACAAACAAACAAACATGCATTGACGTGAGTGTGTTCCCGACTGGTTTCGCGAAATTAGACTTTTTTTAGATGAAACAAACGTGGTATCTCATTTATTTATTCATTTATTTATTCTTTACGTTTAGCCTATATTACCGGTAGGCTCTCCCGATGGGCTTGTTTGTCGGCCGTACCCCGTTAGTGTCGCAGGCAAGTGTTTTAGAGTGGCGCCGTCCTGGCTCATGCTGGCCCCCGGAGCTCCACTTGATTCTGTAGAGTTTCGAGAGTCCGGGTTGATAGGCGGTCAGCAAAACATCATGTGTGCGATCTGAGTCCACTCCAACGTTGCCAGATTGCCGTACTCAGCCTCTTGTGTTTGCCGATTTCCGACCTCAAAACTGTCTCCTCCACCCCAATAACTAACTTCATATATATCTATTGTTAAAATGTCTAATTATGTATTGGTGTTTCTTGGCAATAGTTATGAGTCAGAAACCGGTAAATACGATGCTCTGAGTACGATAATCTGGCAGCCGTGGTCCACTCGCCAATGACTGAATACCGTCAACTTGAAGCGTATGACGGAACGCGAATCCGGGTCCTCAAGCACGCTGCGCCCGCACGCTAACCACTCAGCCACCGCCTACCCGCTGTGTTATTATAGTTATCTTGCTGTGTTGCACGTCATTTTTTTATGTTTTTACTTTTCCTCCTAATTGAAACTCTTCTAAGCTGCCACTCTTCTTCATTTTTTCCTCTTCCTCTTCCTCTTCTTCCTTTCCCTCATCCGTATCCTTCTCCTCTTCCTCTTCCTCTTCCTCCTCTTCCTCTCCCTCATCCGTGTCCATCTCCTCCTCCTCTTCCTCTTTCTATTCCCTCTCATCCTCATCCTCTAACTTTGAAAACCTTTGAGGAAAAATGAGAGAGAGAGAGAGAGAGAGAGAGAGAGAGAGAGAGAGAGAGAGAGAGAGAGAGACTGTCCTGTCGCCTCTCTCTAATCATTTCAATCTCAGCGAGTAACTTTTGGTGGATTGGATATAAAAGAGAATAATATTAGAGAGAGAGAGAGAGAGAGAGAGAGAGAGAGAGAGAGAGAGAGAGAGAGAGAGAGAGAGAGAGAGAGAGAGAGAGGAGCAGGAAGAAATCAAATAATGAAATGAAAATAAAATGATTCTCTCTCCTCCTCTCCTCCATTATAAATTTTCTCTCCATTGTCATTTTTCTCTCCCCTTCCTTCTCTCCTTTCCTCCCACCTCAATATCTCCCCTTCTGACCATAACTTTATTCCTCTCTCTCTCTCTCTCTCTCTCTCTCTCTCTCTCTCTCTCTCTCTCTCTCTCATCAGGGATTATTTTTGCCGAGAAATTATTGTTATTATTTTTATTATTATTATTTTTGTTGTTTATGATGCAGAAGAGAGAGAGAGAGAGAGAGAGAGAGAGAGAGAGAGAGAGAGAGAGAGAGAGAGAGAGAGAGAGAAAGTGTAAGGTTTCTCTCCCCGTTGGAGGAAACAGAGAGAGGTAACTCCTTAAGAGGGGCTGCATGTAAGATGACTCCTCCTCCTCCTCCTCCTCCTCCTCCTCCTCCTCCTCTTCCTCCTTTATTTTTCCCCTCCTTTCTCATTCCCCTTGTTATTTCTGCTTCAATTTTTCCTTTCTCTTTATTCATCTTTTCTTTTTCTAATCCTTTCTCTTTTTTCCTCCATTTTTCGTCCCTCCTCCTCCTCCTCCTCTCCTTCCTCCTCCTCCTCCTCCTCCTCCTCCATCTGCTCCTCCTTTTCCATTGTTTTCTTTTGCTCTATATTAATTTTTGTGAGGTTGAGGAAATGATTTTCTCTCTCTCTCTCTCTCTCTCTCTCTCTCTCTCTCTCTCTCTCTCTCTCTCTCTCTCTCTTCTGATCTCTTCTCTTGATTTATTTTATTTTATCGTTTTTCTTTTCTTCTCTTTTCATTTATTTTCATTACTCCTCTCTCTCTCTCTCTCTCTCTCTCTCTCTCTCTCTCTCTCTCTCTCTCTCTCTCTCTCTCTCTCTCTCTCTCTCTCTCTCTCTCTCTCTCTCTCTCTCTGTACCCCGGGGCGTAGTAAGGGGGGAGGGGGGTAGCAGTAAGCATGTTCTTCACAAAAGTACCCAAAAAACATAATGTGTGCGTCTGTGTGTGTCTTTTGTAAACATCCATTACGGTGTGTGTGTGTGTGTGTGTGTGTGTGTGTGTGTGTGTGTGTGTGTGTGTGTGTATTTATCTACTTATCTTAATGTATTTACCGTAAAGAAATATATTAATAGCATAAGCAACGAGAGATGCAGTACAGATTGTAGGAGGAGGAGGAGGAGGAGGAGGAGGAAGGAAAGATGGAAGGAGAAAAAAACGAGGAAGAAAAACGGGAACTATGAAGGAAAAAAAGAGAATAAAGAGGATGAAAAAAATGGAATAGGAACAACAGGAAGAACGAGAAAAGGAAGACAAGAAGCAGATGAAGAGGAAAAGGAGGAGGTAGAAGGAGAAAAACAAGGAGGTAAAAAATCAGAGGAATGAAAAAGAGGAAGAGGAATAAATAGCAAGAGAAAAATAATGCGAAGACAACAAGAGGAAAGAACAAAAAGGAAGAAAAGCAGGAGAAGGAAGATGAAGAGGAGGAGGAGGAGGAGGAGGAGGAGGAGGGCATTAGCTTTGGAGCACCTTAGTGAATAGGTAACATTGTGTCTGTTTTCTGTCCTCTGATTGGCTGACACAATCGAGAGAGAGAGAGAGAGAGAGAGAGAGAGAGAGAGAGAGAGCGTCTGACCCTCATTTGTCATTTCGTTCTCTTTTGTTTTGTTCTGTCTTTATGCGAGAGAGAGAGAGAGAGAGAGAGAGAGAGAGAGAGAGAGAGAGAGAGAGAATGTATGTATGTATGTATGCAGGAGAAATAATTTGGAGAAGGAAGGAAAGAAGGAGGGAAGGAAAAAAATAGAAGGGAATTAAGAGAGAAATGAAGGAAGGAGGGAAGGAAAAAAGATAAATAAATAAATAAATAAAGATGGAAAAAAAGGAAAATAAGGAAAAAAAAGAAGGAAAATATGGGAAACAAGGAAATAAAGAAAAAAGATAAAAAAAACCCAAATAAATAATAAAAATAAATTTGAAAAAAATGTAAATAAATGAAAGAAAGGAAGAATGAAGGAAGGAAAAACAGGAAGAAGAAGAAGAATGAAGATAACAGAAAATAAGGAAAAGGCAAGAAGAATGAAAGGAAGGAGGAAGAGAAGGAGGAGAGAGAAGATGGAGAGAAGAAGGGACGGAAGGAAGGAAGTAGGAAATTAGTGAATGGAAGGAGAAAGGGAAGGTCAGAGGGAGGGAGGGAGGGAGGTAAAGAGGGAGGGAGAGAAGGAGGGAGGGAGAGAAGGAGAGAGGGAGAGAGAGGGATTGCTGACGGAGGGAATTTAGAGGTTCCTACATAACTCATAGGAGAGAGAGAGAGAGAGAGAGAGAGAGAGATTCCTCCTCCATTTTGTTTCCATTATTGTTGACAAGGATACTGTTTTTGAGTTTGAGAGAGAGAGAGAGAGAGAGAGATTATGCGCGTACATTATTATTATTATTATTATTATTGTTATTATTATTATTATTATTATTATTATTATTATTTGTATTACTTTTTCATTAATTTGTTTTGTAATTACTTAGGGATCATATTTTTCCTCTCTCTCTCTCTCTCTCTCTCTCTCTCTCTCTCTCTCTCTCTCTCTCTCTCAGCATCACATTCCAGTTACAATTCGTCACTGTTCCTATTTCCTCTCTCTCTCTCTCTCTCTCTCTCTCTCTCTCTCTCTCTCTCTCTCTCTCTGCTGACAAAGGCTAAGAAGAAGACAATTAAAGGCTGCTACTGACCCTTAGAGAGAGAGAGAGAGAGAGAGAGTATAAGAAATGGGTCTTGGCTCTCTGCCACGGTAGATCTTTGGCTCATGACTTCTCTCTCTCTCTCTCTCTCTCTCTCTCTCTCTCTCTCTCTCTCTCTCTCTCTCTCTCTCTCTCTCTCTGTCTTCATTATTATTATCCTATTACTGCAATTTTTCTCTTTTTTTGCCCTTTCATTTTTCCTCCTCCTCCTCCTCTTCCTCATCTCTCTTCTTCTTCCTCCTCCTCCTCCTCCTCCTCCTCCTCCTCCTCCTCCTCCTCCTCCTCCTCCTCGTATATTCGTCCCCTCCTCCTTCTCCTTCATATAATTCCTTCAATTCTCCTCCTCCTCCTGCATCATCACCTCCTCCTCCTCCTCCTCCTCCTCTTTGATAAGCATTGAAATAGTGGATGATAGTGCCTTCCTTCTCTCCCTCCTTCCCTCCTTCCTTCCTTCCTTCCTTCCTTCCTTCTTTCCTTCCTTTCTTCTCTTCCTTTCTTCTTTTATTTTTATTTTCCCCTTTCCGTCTTTTCTTCTTTTCCTTCCCCTTCTTATCCCTTTTTCATTTTTCCTTTATTCCTTCTATCTATATTTTTCTCTCCTTCTCCTCCTTCTCTCTTTCCTTATCTTCATTTCCCTTCCTCTCCCTTCCCTTCCCTTCCCTTCCCTTCCCTTCCCTTCCCTTCCCTTCCCTTCCCTCCCCTTTCTTCTTCCTTTCCTTTCCTTCTCCCCTTCCTCCTCCTCCTTCCCTTCCTTTCCTCTCTTTCCTTCCTCACTCCCTCCCTCCCGCCCTCCCTGTCTCCTATAAATATAAGAAAGTGTTATCACCTTTCTACTGAGAGAGAGAGAGAGAGAGAGAGAGAGAGAGAGAGAGAGAGAGAGAGAGAGAGAGAGAGAAAGTAGAAGGTAACTCGTGCTAACTTACATAGGCTCTCTCTCTCTCTCTCTCTCTCTCTCTCTCTCTCTCTCTCGGGACAATATTTACACCCTTTCTCTCTCTCTCTCTCTCTCTCTCTCTCTCTCTCTCTCTCTCTCTCTCTCTCTCTCTCTCACTATCAGTAAGAGAGAGAGAGAGAGAGATTCATAGGTGAAGGTTCTCTCTCCCTCGCGACCGACGCTGTTGTTTACGATTCTCTCTCTCTCTCTCTCTCTCTCTCTCTCTCTCTCTCTCTCTCTCTTATTTTATTTTCCTTCACAGTGATATCTTTTTTTTTTTGTTATTTTTCTTTACATTTCTGTATTACTGATCTCCTCCTCTTCCTCCTCTTATTTCTCTTCTTCCTCCTCCACCTCTTCCTTCTTCTCCTCCTGCTCCTTCTCCATTTTTCTCTCCATACAACTACCTCCTTTTTTCCTCCTCCAGACACTAGCAAGATTTTTCCTCCTCCTCCTCCTCCTCCTCCTCCTCCTCCTCCTCCTCCTCCTGATCCTTGCAGTGTCAGGTGAAGGACAGTTATGTGTGTGTGTGTGTGTGTGTGTGTGTGTGTGTGTGTGTGTGTGTGTGTGTGTGTGTGTGTGTGTGTGTGTGTGTAAAAAAGTCATAGCGTGTAAGTCTTTTAGGTTCCCATGCGGAATAAACTGATACTCGATCCTGTGTGTGTGTGTGTGTGTGTGTGTGTGTGTGTGTGTGTGTGTGTGTGTGTGTGTGTGTGTGTGTGTGTGTGTGTGTGTGTTTATTAGTCTCTCAGTCTGGTATTTTTTCCTTTTTTTTTCCTTTTTCCTTTTTTGTTTCTTTTTGTTGTTGTCATTATTAATTAAGGTATTCTCGAGTTATTTCTTGTATTACGTTTCTTCCTTTCTTTTTTTCTCTTTTTTTTTTCTTTTTCTCTATCTTTTTTTATTCATTTATCTTTAATTCTTTCCTTCCTTTCTTCCTTCCTTTTTTACTTATTTCCTTTCTTCCTTCCTTCTTTCCGTTCTCTCTCTCTCTCTCTCTCTCTCTCTCTCTCTCTCTCTCTCTCTCTCTCTCTCTCTCTCTCTCTCTCTCTCTCTCTCTCTCTCTCTCTCTCTCTACGTGTCACGACCTCTCTCTGTTATTGGTGGTCGCGGTTTTAATTAAATTCGAGTAAAAAATGCACAACTTGGAGCGAGAGAGAGAGAGAGAGAGAGAGATGGAAAAGGGTATGTGTGTACGGCATGTATTTCTTTTTTTTTTCATGCGTCTCTTTCTCTCTTTCTCTTTTTTTTCCTCTCTCTTTGTTTGTTTTGCTTGTTTGTTTACTTATTTGTTTCTCTCTCTCTCTCTCTCTCTCTCTCTCTCTCTCTCTCTCTCTCTCTCTCTCTCTCTCTCTCTCTCTCTCTCTCTCTCTCTCTCTCTCTCTCTCTTTTATATACACACCAATCTAAACACTTAACAAATCCGCGTAATCCAGTCCACCAATCAGCTTCTAACACGTCGGAAAAGAGGCTGAGAATGGACCAATAGGCGGCCAGTATCTCACGGGACTGTCTCCTAACCGGCCAATCAAAACGCAGGGTTAATCCGTAGGGGCCTAAAGGAGCTCTCTGATTGGCTGAAAGATTGTGACGTAGGAAAGGTTAATTGGGATTGTTGTTGTTGTTGGTAGTAGTAGTAGTAGTAGTAGTAGTAGTAGTAAGATACATCAGTAACTACTACTACTACTACTACTACTGTCAAAAGAGAGAGAGAGAGAGAGAGAGAGAGGTGCAGTATTAGGATAAAAAGTGAAGCCTACCAATTGTGTGTGACTCTCTCTCTCTCTCTCTCTCTCTCTCTCTCTCTCTCTCTCTCTCTCTCTCTCTCTCTCTCTCTCTCTCTCAACTTAGCCCTACATTTCCCATTCCAAGATTTCTTTAAGTTGGGTCAATTTTTCTTCTTCCACTAACTCCTCCTCCTCCTCCTCCTCCTCCTCCTCCTCCTCCATGACCTCTTTCCCTTATCTTACTTTCTTTGCTTATACCCTTGTTCTTGTTATATACTCTCTCTCTCTCTCTCTCTCTCTCTCTCTCTCTCTCTCTCTCTCTCTCTCTCTCTCTTTAAGGCGGATTGACCTTAAGAGTAAGCGGTTCATTGGAAAATTTAGGTGTTTGTGCGTGCGTTCGTGTGGGCGTGTTTTTGTGTATGATTTGTTTTACGTGCATTAACGAGATTGCCAGACGTGTGTGTGTGTGTGTGTGTGTGTGTGTGTGTGTGTGTGTGTGTATTTGATTCTCTGTTATTATTATTCTGTATTGAAATGTTTAGATGCATTGTCACACACACACACACACACACACACACACACACACACACACACACACACACACACACACACACACACACACACACACAGTTTATTCCGCATGTGAACCTCAAATACTTACATGCAAAGACTGTTTTTACACACACACACACACACACACACACACACACACACACACACACGTAAGATTCTCGGTGTGTGAAATTATTCTTGTATTTAATAATTGAATTTTTTTTTTATACCTGAGCCCAAGGTGAAACTGAAGACCATGGAGGAGGAGGAGGAGGAGGAGGAGAATGGAGATATAGAAATTGAGGAAAAAGGAGAATGAGAAGGAAAGGAAAAGGGGAAAATGGAACAAGGCATAAGAGAAAAAGGAGATGAAAGAGGAGGAGGAGGAGGAGAAGAAGGAGAAAGGGGAATGGAAATGAAAAATAACATGAAAGAAGAAGAAATGAGGAAGAAGAAGGAGAATAAAAAGGAAAGAAAAATAATTAATAAGATATTGACGGAGAAAAATGGCTGAAGGAAATAGGAGGAGGCTGAAGAAGAGGAGGAGGAGGAGGAGGAGGAGGAGGGAAATAATGAACGATACAAAGGAAGAAGAAAATACGGAATAAGGAAAATAAGATGGAATAAAAAGACAATAAAGAAAACAAAACAAGGAAACTGGAATAAGAGGAAAGAGGAAGAAATGAAAGAGGAGGAAGAGGAAGAGGAGGAGGATGGAAGTAAGAAGGAGAATAAGAAGGAAAACAAAAGAAAAAAATAAATATAGGAACAGGAGGAAAATGGAAGAAAGGGGACGAGGAAAAAGAGATGAAAGAGGAGAAGAAGGAGGAGGAAGAGGAAGAGGAGAGGAAAATATCAGAGGGCATTGAGAAGGAGGAGAAATTGACTCTCAAGGAGGAGGAGGAGGAGGAGGAGGAGGAGGAGGAGGACAGTAAATGAAGGTAGGTTGAGGAGGAATAGGAAATGGAGGCGGAGGAGGAGGAGGAGGTTGAAGGGAAGAGTTATCTGAAGGAGGAGGAGGAGGAGGAGGAGGAGGAGAAAAGTTTTGCTTCATTTGTAAGGTAATGATGGGCTATCCTTCCTTCTCTTCCTTCCTTCCTTCCTTCTTTCCTTCCTTCCTTCCTTCCTACCTTTCTCCCTTTTTTCTTTCTTTCTTTCTTCCTCCCTTCCTTCCTTCCTTCCTTCCTTCCTTCCCTTACTTCCTTCCTTCGTTCCTTCCTTCCTTCTTTTC
>NC_066557.1:11909861-11912361 GCF_024679095.1 Eriocheir sinensis
TTGTCTACCTGTCTACATTATTACACCTTATATAATTTGTATACATTTATTCTCGATTCTGACCTCTTATAATTTTCTGGTGTATATTTCTTATTTTTTCTTTTTTATTATTTATATTTCTGTTTTTACGGTTTCTAAATTTCCTTTTTTCTGTAATTTTCTCTCAAGTTAGTTTTTTTTATAGTTTTTTCCCAATATTTCTCTCTATATTCTTTTTTTCCCTTTAATTATCTTTTTTTACCTCTAACTTTCTCTCACTTTTAATTTTCCGTAGTTATTTTTTTCCTCCTTTTCCTTTTTTTATCATCTTTATTGTCTGTTTCTCCTTCTTTCTTTCTTCTGTAATTTTCTGTATAGTTATTTTTTCCGTTTTTTTCAATATTTATCCGATTTATTACATTTTTTATTTTCATTTCTTCCTTTTGACTTATTTTCCTTCTAATTTCCTGTTTTTTTGTCTTTTCTCTTCTTATCAACTTTATTTTCTATTTCTTCTTTCTTTCTCTCTTTCGTTTTTTTCTGTAGTTATTTTTTCCCTTTTTCCATATCTATCTTTATTCTTTTATTCTGTTTCTCCCTTTCCCATTCACTTTATTCACTGTGTATTACCTCTCTCTCTCTCTCTCTCTCTCTCTCTCTCTCTCTCTCTCTCTCTCTCTCTCTCTCTCTCTCTCTCTCTCTCTCTCTCTCTCTTGTATTTTCCTCTATAGATATTTTTCCCGTTTTTATTTTTCATTTTTTATTATCATCTTTATTTTCTGTTTTTTTTTTATTAGTTTATCACCGAAAAGGAAAAAAACACCTTCATTGAGTTACTGGGGGTCGCTTGTCCACTCATCTGCCCTTGCTTGTTTGACCGTGTGTGTGTGTGTGTGTGTGTGTGTGTGTGTGTGTGTGTGTGTGTGTGTGTGTGTGTGTGTGTGTGTGTTTGCTTTTCCTCTTTTTATTTTTGTATTTCCTTTAATATTTCCGTCTCTTCCATCTCTTCTTTATCTTCTCTCTCTCTCTCTCTCTCTCTCTCTCTCTCTCTCTCCTCTTTTTCTTGTGTTTTTTCCATCTTTATTTCCTCTTACCTTTAATTTTTTTTTTTGTTCTCATAAGTAGGTCAAGTTGTGTGTGTGTGTGTGTGTGTGTGTGTGTGTGTGTGTGTGTGTATGTGTGTGCGCGCGTGTTGATCTTATTAACCTCTATCTCTTCTCATTTATCTTCCTCTGTGTTCCGTTTACTCTCTCTCTCTCTCTCTCTCGTAATTTGTGTGTTCCCATTTTTCCTCCTTTTATATTCACTGAGAGAGAGAGAGACTGAAGTTTCCAGCTTGTCCCCAATTTTTTTTACCCTTTAATCTCGCTCGCGTCGCTCTCTCTCTCTCTCTCTCTCTCTCTCTCTCTCTCTCTCTCTGACTTTTCCCTGTCACGCTATTAGTTCCACTTTTATTAACTTTACTTCTCTTCTTTTTTTCCTTTCCTCTTTCGTTTTATTTCTTCATTTTTTCCCATTTCCAGAAGGCGGGAAGGATAATTTTTTGCTTTTAGGCGAGTCATCCCTGGGAACGTGAAAAATGGAAAATGGGAAAGTGTAAGTGGAAAGAAAACGGGAGTGCGTGTTTTAGGAAGTCACTAATACTACACGAAGGCATTTTTAGTTTTTTTTTATAACTTTTATCGTTTTTTTCGTTATTATTTTTATTATTCTTATTCTGGTTGGGAAATATTTTGGGAGGATGAGAAGGAAATGATAATAATGATAAAAATGATGATTATGATGATTCTACTACTACTACTACTACTACTACTACTACTACTACTACTACTACTACTACTACTACTTCTGCTACTACTGCTACTTCTGCTACTACTACTACTACTACTACTACTACTACTTCTGCTACTGCTACTAGTAAAATGAAGAGAGGAAAAGTGTGTGTGTGTGTGTGTGTGTGTGTGTGTGTGTGTGTGTGTGTGTGTGTGTGTGTGTGTACGGGCCTCGAAAACAAACAAAATAAGCTGTGTAGGAATGTGTATGTTTATGTCCGTGTGTGTGTGTGTGTGTGTGTGTGTGTGTGTGTGTGTGTTTAGAGAGGCCCCGCCATCTTGATTTTCCTATTTTCGGGTCGTAGTGCCGAGGTTTATGTCACTCTTAACGGGGTTGTATAAAGGGGCAGCCCTGCTCACGTTTTCTATTGAGATGCAAAGAAAACGGGAAAAGGGAAACGGTTTGGACTTGGAAAACGGTAACTTGGAAAAATGGGGAAGGAGGAGTGTGGCTACCTGGGAAATTTGGGGAAAGAAAACTGTGGGAAATGAAATGAGGGAGGAAAAGGAGGAAAAAAATAGGGAAGAGATGAAAGAAAAAAATATACTGAGGAAGGGAATGTAGGGAAAATGAACTGAGGAAGGAAAGGTAGGGAAAAATTGGGAATGAAAATGAGGGAAAATGAACAGGGGAAATATTGGGGAAAAATAAGTTAGGGAAAATGAAGTGAGGGAATAAAACTGGAAAT
>NC_066557.1:11932361-11934861 GCF_024679095.1 Eriocheir sinensis
AAAGAAAAAAAATAAGATCAAGGGAGACTAGAAAGGGAATAAGGGAGATGATAAAATAAGTAAAAAAGGGAGAAAAAATATCAAGGGAGATTAGAAAGGGAATAAGGGAGAGGATATAATAAGAAAAGAAGGGAGAACAAAAGAAAAATTAAGATAAAGGGAGATTAGAAAGGAAATAAGGGAGAGGGTATAAAAAAAGTAAAAAGGGAGAAGAAAATAAGATGAAGGGAGACTAGAAAGGAAATAAGGGAGAGGATAAAATAAGTAGAAAAAGGGAGAAAATGAAAAAAAACGAGGGAGATTAAAGATTAGCAAAATACAGCAAAGGATCGAAATACACTCACACACACACACACACACACACACACACACACACACACACACACACACACACACACAGACAGACATCTAGGGAGAGCTCGCCAGGGAGAAGGGAGAGCGTAAGGAGGGTAAGGGAGAGGAATTGACCAATGGGAGGGGCGCGGGGTGGTGACGTCATACAATTGGCGGCCTGTGATTGGTGGGTTGAGGGTGCGGGGTGAGATCAATAATACACAGTGATTGGAAGATACAGAAGGCTTATGGGACTGATTGAGAGGAGGAGGAGGAGGAAGAGGAGGAGGAGGAGGAGGAGGAAAGTAGAAGTAGTTGATATGAGGAAGGGAAAGAAGGATAGAATGAGGAGATAAACGGTTCGATAAGGAAGAGGAGGAAGAGGAGAAGGAGGAGGAGGAGGAGGAGGAGGAGGAGGAGGAGGAGGAGGAGGAGGAGGAGGAGGAGGAGGAAGAGGAGGAGGAGGAGGAGGAGGAAAGTAGAAGTAGTTGATATGAGGAAGGGAAAGAAGGATAGAATAAGGAGATAAACGGTTCGATAAGGAAGAGGAGGAAGAGGAGAAGGAGGAGGAGGAGGAGGAGGAGGAGGATGAGGAGGAAAGTAGAAGTAGTTGATATGAGGAAGGGAAAGAAGGATAGAATAAGGAGATAAACGGTTCGATAAGGAAGAGGAGGAGGAGGAGGAGAAGGAGGAGGAGGAGGAGGAGGAGGAGGAGGAGGAGGAGGAGGAAAGTAGAAGTAGTTGATATGAGGAAGGGAAAGAAGGATAGAATAAGGAGATAAACGGTTCGATAAGGAGGAGGAGGAGGAGGAGGAGGAGATGAGATATGAGGGAAGAAAGGGAAAGAAGGAATGAGGAGATAATGAGTTAGATAAGGAGGAGGAGGAGGAGGAGGAGGGTTGGTTGTTGGCGGGAGATAAGAACTGGAGGAGAAGGGAGATGAGACGAGGAAGAGGAAGAGGAAGAGGAGGAGCGAGGTAGTAAGTTGCAAAAAATATAAAAGAAGAAGGAGGAGGAGGAGGAGGAGGAGGAGGAGGAGGAGGAGGAAGACGAGGAGGTTTGTTTTCGTGTGTGTGTGTGTTTCATCTTTTCTTCCACTTCTTCCTTCCTCTCCTCCTCCTCCTCCTCCTCCTCCTCCTGTTTCCTCTTGTTTCCTCCACTTTGCTTCACTTCCCTCCTCATTTTTTCCTCCTTCCTCCGCGTCCTTCCTCCTCCCTTCCTTTTGTTTCCTCAGATTTCTTCCCTCCTTCATTTTCTTTCTTGTTCTCTCTCTTCTTCTCTCAGAAATTAATTTTCGTTATTATTATTATTATTATTATTATTATTATTATTATTATTATTATTATTATTATTATTATTATCATTATTATTATCATTATTATTGTTATTATTGTTATTGTTGTTGTCATGAGAGAGAGAGAGAGAGAGAGAGAGAGAGAGAGAGAGAGAGAGAGAGAGAGAGAGAGAGAGAGAGAGAGAGAGAGAGAGAGAGAGAGAGAGAGAGAGAGAGAGAGGTCCAATATCTACCTGTTGTTGTTGAAGAGAGAGAGAGAGAGAGAGAGAGAGAGAGAGAGAGAGAGAGAGAGAGAGAGAGAGAGAGAGAGAGAGAGAGATTCTTAGGAGGCCGAGAGGAAAATTGAATAGGGTGAAGTGATGAGAGAGAGAGAGAGAGAGAGAGAGAGAGAGAGAGAGAGAGAGAGAGAGAGAGAGAGAGAGAGAGACGAGAGAAAAAAATGAGATAGAGAGCGAGAGAGAGAAAGAGAAAATCAATAGCAATTAAAAGCAAGATAAACTAATAATTGGAGAAAGGAAAAAAATAAATAAGAAAATAAGAAAAAATACCGAGGCCAATAATAAAATAGTTTCCCTTCATAGAAAACGAATCACTTGTAACGATAGAAAACGGGATTGGGTTTGTCCACTTCACTCCTCACTCTGTTACTGGAGAAGAAGGAGGAGGAGGAGGAGGAGGAGGAGGACGAGGAAGAGGAGAATAGGATAGGAGATGAGAGCAAGTGGAGGAGGAATTTCAACTGACCTTCCATTCTCCTCTTCTTCTCTCTCTCTCTCTCGTGTACGTCACGTGTATTTTTTGTTGGTCAGTCATGTGAAAAACAGGATTGAGAGAGAGAGAGAGAGAGAGAGAGAGAGAGAGAGAGAGAGAGAG
>NC_066557.1:11937361-11942361 GCF_024679095.1 Eriocheir sinensis
ACAACTACTACTACCACTACTATTGCTACTACTACTACTACTACTACTACTACCACTACTATTACTACTACTATCATCATCATCATCATCATCATCATTAACATCGCTATTAGTGTGTGCATTAAAATTTTAAATGATGTTTGTTTTGTCATTATTAAGATGTGTTTGTAAGTCATTAGCTGGAGAGAGAGAGAGAGAGAGAGAGAGAGAGAGAGAGCGCAACAGGTGTACATGCATTGAACACACTGGTGATGCTAATTAGGTCTCTCTCTCTCTCTCTCTCTCTCTCTCTCTCTCTCTCTCTCACCCTTTGGTAATCACATTTTCTTCTTTTCTTCCTCCTCCACCTCCTGCTCCTCTTCTTCCTCCTCTTCCTTGTTTTCTTCCTCCTCCTCTTCCTCTTCCTTCTCTTCATGTTTTCCCTTTGCTTTGAGACGAGATGAAAGAAGCTGCTAAGTGGAGGAGGAGGATGAGGAGGAGGAGGAGGAGGAATAATGGAGACAAAAAAAAAGTAAGGGAGGAAGAAATATTAATATGGAGGAGTGAAGAGGAGAAAAAGAACAGAAGAAGAAGAAGTGGAGGAAAGAGGAAGATGGAAGGGAGGGAAGAAATAAAGGAGATGGAGAGAAGGGAGAGAAAAAAATGAATGAATGGAGAGAAAAAGGGAGAAAGAGAGAGACTAGTGGATAAGTGGAGTAAGGAAGGAGAAGGAGGAGGAGGAGGAGATAAGGAGGAAAAGTGGATTAGGTGGAGGAAAGAAACAGGTAAAGAAAGAATGGAGGGAAGGAGGGAAGGAAAAAACAAGGGGAGAGAGGAAGGACGTTAAGTGGAGAGGAGGAGGAGGAGGAGGAGGAGGAGGAGGAGGAGGAGGAAGAGAGAAGTGGATTAGGAGGAAGGAAGGAACAGGAAAAGAATGGAAAAGAGAAGGAAAGAAGAAAGAGATGGAATTAATGGGAAAGGAGAGGAGGAGGAGGAGGAGGTGGAGGAACAGGAAGAGAAGTGGATTAGGAGGAAGGAAGGAACAGGAAAAAATGGAAAAGAGAAGGAAAGAAGAAAGAAGAGATAGAAGGAATGGGAAAGAAGAGGAGGAGGAGGAGGAAGAAAGAAGAGGATGAATTTGGAGGAAGAAAAAACAGGAAAAGGATGGAAGGAGAGAGAAGGAAAGTTGAAAGAAGAAGGGAAGGAGTTGGAGAGGAGAGGAGGAGGAGGAGGAGGAGGAGGAGGAGGAGGAGGAGGAGGAGGAGGAGAAGGAGGAGAAGGAGGAGAGAAGAAAAGAAGAATAGGGGGAAGGAAGAGAGAGGTATACAATATGGAGAGAAGTAGATAAATGTGGAGGAAAGAGAAGTGGAGAGATGGAGAGAGATGAAGGAAGGAGGAAAGTGGAGAAAAGTGGAGTGTTGTCGAGGGAGAAAGTGGAGAATTGGTTGAAAGTGGAGAGACGGAGAGAAATCGTGAAGGAAAGTGAAGAATTAAGTGGAGAAGTGAAAAAGAGGAGGAAAGGGAAGTGGAGGGAAGTGGAGGAAAGTGGAGAGAAAACAAGATGGCGGATGTTAAGGTCACAGTAATCTTATCGTATTAGTAGATGGAGGAACGTTGTGATTGGCTGTTAACTCTGGGGAATACGACCAATCAGCGGCGACTTAGAGAGAGAGAGAGAGAGAGAGAGAGAGAGAGAGAGAGAGAGAGAGAGAGAGAGAGAGAGAGAGAGAGAGAGAGGATACTGAAAAGAGAATAGAGTACCAAAAGGAAGCGAAAAAATTATGAAAAAGATAGATAGATAGATACAGAGAGAGAGAGAGAGAGAGAGAGAGAGAGAGAGAGAGAGAGAGAGAGAGAGAGAGAGAGAGAGAGAGAGAGGATACTGAAAAGAGAATAGAATACCAAAAAGAAGCGAAAAAATTATGAAAAAGATAGATAGATAGATACAGAGATAGATAGATAGATAGATAGATAGAGAGAGAGAGAGAGAGAGAGAGAGAGAGAGAGAGAGAGAGAGAGAGAGAGAGAGAGAGAGAGAGAGAGAGAGAGAGAGAGAGAGAGAGAGAGAGAGAGAGAGGATACTGAGAAGGGAATAGAATACGAAAAGGAAGCGAAAAAATTATGAAAAAGATAGATAGATAGATACAGAGAGAGAGAGAGAGAGAGAGAGAGAGAGAGAGAGAGAGAGAGAGAGAGAGAGAGAGAGAGAGAGAGAGAGAGAGAGCTATAAGCCTTGTTCTCTCCGTCCTCAAGATTGTGAAATTTTATAGAGCTATTTCTATTAAAGAGAGAAGCAAAATAAAAAAAAAAAAATCTTGACAGTACGAAAAAGTAAGAAAGTAAGAAAATGAGAGAAAATGTGAGAAAAATGAGAAAGTGATGGAGAGATTAATGAGTGAAAGTTAGAGTTAGAGAACATGAAAATTAAAGAAAGTGAGAAAATGGGAAAAAAGTGAAATAATTCGTCTGAAAGAAAGTAATTATTCCCAGATGCTCTCTCTCTCTTATCTCTAGCCACCCGTCTCTCTCTCTCTCTCTCTCTCTCTCTAATATTCTTTTTCTATTCTTTTTTCCATCCTTCTCATGTTTTACGCTTTCTCTCGTTTTTTCTTTCTTTCTTTCTTTCTTTCTTTCTTTTTTCTCTCTCTCTTTCTTTTCAAATTAATGAAAACGGACATATGAGAGAGAGAGAGAGAGAGAGAGAGAGAGAGAGAGAGAGAGAGAGAGACAGGAAAAAAAACAGGATAGCAAAAAGAAAAAGAAAAAATAATAAAAACGGACCTGAGAGAGAGAGAGAGAGAGAGAGAGAGAGAGAGAGAGAGAGAGAGAGAGAGAGAGAGAGAGAGAGAGAGAGAGAGAGAGAGAGAGCAAAAAGTGTATATTTTCGACTCTTGTCAAGGTAAAGTTTTCGGCAACTTTCCCATTTTTCTCCGTTTTCTTCAACTTTGTATTTCACTGACAAGAAAGAAAACGGCGAGAAAACTCTAATATCCGCACCTCAGAGAGAGAGAGAGAGAGAGAGAGAGAGAGAGAGAGAGAGAGAGAGAGAGAGAGAGAGAGAGAGAGAGAGTTGAAGAGAAAGGAACATGAAAAGAAGAAAAAAAATGATGAAACAATATTAGAGAGAGAGAGAGAGAGAGAGAGAGAGAGAGAGAGAGAGAGAGAGAGAGAGAGAGAGAGATGAAAAATGAACAGGATAGAAAATAAAAGAAATAAAAGATGAAAATGAATATCAAATGGAGATAGAAAGAAAGAAAGAAAGAGAGAGACAGATAGAGATAGATAGATAGATAGAAAGATAGATAGAGAAAAATAGAAATAGGAAAATGAAAAGCGGATAGGTGAGAGAAATAGGTAGACAGAGATAAAGAGAGTGAGAAAGAAAGAAAAGAAAGAAAGAAAGAAAGAGAGAGAGAGACCCCCCTCCCCCTCCTCTCTCTCCCCTACTCCCCCCGTTAACACCCGCCTCCATAAACAGCGCGTGTACCCCATTTTCTTTAGTGTTATTTCCGCTGATAAAGAAAACGGTTTAAGGGGAAACTATAAGAAAGGCGAAGCGATTTACAAAGAAAAGCCGAATAAAAAAGTTTAATTCCACAGTATATCCCGCCTCTTAGAAAACGGACTGAGGCTATCAAAGAAAATGGGAGACGAGGCGAAGAGAGGGAAGGAGAGAAGTGGAGGGAGGAAGAGGAAGAGAGATTGATAAGAGAGGAAGGTAGAGAATGAGGTAGGGAGGAAGAAAAGAAGGGAGGAAGAAAAGGAATGAAGGCGGTTAGGAAGGAAGGAAAGGAAAGAAAATAAGATAATGGAAAGGAAAAAAACAGGAAAAAGATTGAGAGAAAGAGAGAGAAAGGGAAGAGGAAGGGAGAGAGAGGAAGGTAAGGAAGGAAGGAAAAACAGCAAGGAAAGATAAGAAAAGGGAGATAAGGAAGAAGATAAGGAAATTGAGAGAGAGGAAGGAAAGGAAAGAAGGGAGCGAGGGAGAGAAAGGTGTGAAAGAAAAAAAAGGGAGAGAAAGGGAGAGGAAAGGAGAGAGAGAAATGAAAGAAAGAGAGAAAGAAATAGCAGAAAAATATGAGCTATGAAAAGAGGGAGAGAAAGAAAGAGAGAGGGAGGTAGGAAAAAAAATAGGAGAGAAAGTGAGGAAGGAAAGAAGGTTGGAGGAAAGATAGGACAGGTGTTTGTGAAGGAAGGAAGGAAGGAAGGAAGGAAGGAATTAATGACAGGTGTTCTGTCTGGGAAGGAGGAGGGAAGGAGAGGAAGGAAGATGAATACGGAGGGAAGAAAAGGTGGAAGAAGAAGAGGAGGAGGAGGAGGAGGTAAGAGAGATGAAGAGAAATGTGTAAGAGAGAGAGAAAGCAAGAAAGAGAGAGAAAGGAAGGAAAAGTTGGAAGAAAAGAGTTTTGTAGAGACGGAGGAGGAGGAGGAGAAGGAGGAGGAAGAGGAAATGGAAGAGGAGAAGGAAGAGAAAGAGGAAGAGTAGAAGAGAGAGAAGGAGGAGGAGGAACAGGAAGAGGAGAAAGAAAAGGAGGAAGAGGAAGACTAAGAAGAAGAGGAAGAGGAGGAGGATAAGGATGAGGAAAATGCAGAATATCAAGAGCAGAAAAAATAATAGAAAATAGAAGAGGAAAAAGAAGAGGAGGAGAATAAGAGAAAAAGGAAATACGAAAAATAAAGAAAACTGGAAATCAAAGAATATAAGAGAAAGAAATAGACGAAAAAAACGATAAAAATAAGGAAAAAAAATGGTTGAAAATATAGATGAAAATAAATCGCTTGAGGTTTCTTTAAGTTCCGCGAGAGGTTTCCGGTCAGCGGTCTCCAGGTGGACCGTCAATTACCTGTGAACGAGAGGCGCGCGGTGATTGGCGGGGCGCGGCGAGGGGACGGCCGCCTCACACCGATCCTGGGAGCTGATTGGCGGAGGGCTGTGTGGCTTGGGTGACGTCACGGTGGTTCTTGAGAGCTGATTGGTGGAGGATTTTGTGTCCTGGGAGTTTTGATTGGTTTGATTTTTT
>NC_066557.1:11947361-11949861 GCF_024679095.1 Eriocheir sinensis
ATGATAGTGATAATTAATAATAGACAAGACATAAATAGATATAGGTTCGATGGGAGACATATAGAATAGATGAATAGATACACAGTTATAGATATTGTTTCAAGTTTCTGCCTGTTACCATAGTACCTGGTGGTCGGCCCATAGCTCGTAGTGGCGCAGGCAAGTGTTTATAGTGGCGCCATGTTGCTTGGCTCATACTGCCCACCAGAGCTCATATTTGATCCTCTGTAGAGTCAAATCTGAGTCCAGGTGTAGCAGTCACCGCTCAAATTTCGTGTTCCTTCCCCTCAGTGACAATAAGAAAATGGGGCGTTGCAGCATAGACCCTATGTTCATTTTTACTTCTACACAGGTTCATAGGCGGTCGTCAGGACAGCATGTAGGTAGTCTCGGGCCACTCGGCGGTGACTGAAAAATTGCCAGCTGGGGCCGTTTTCTCAAACACTTCAGGGCCCAAGCACATATTTGACAAGGCTTTCGTAGGAGTTTTGAGCATTTCCAGGAGTAGTTTAATGGCCCTGGTGGTAGTGTGACCCTTCTCTGGCGCCCAAGCATACGTATTTGACAAGGCTTTCGTAAGAGTTTTGAGCCTTTCCATGAACAGTTTAATGACCCTGGTGGTAGTGTGACCCTTCTCCGGCGCTCAAGCACACGTATTTGACAAGGGTTTCGTAGGAGTTTTGAGCATTTCCAGGAGTAGTTTAATGACCCTGGTTGTAGTATGACCCGTCTCCGGCGCCAAAGCACACATTTTACAAGGCTTTCGTAGGTGTTTTGAGCATTTCCCTGAACAGTTTAACGATCCTTGTTGTAGTACGAGTATGACCCTTCTCCGGCGCCCAAGCACACATATTTGACAAGGCTTTCGTAGGAGTTTTGAGCATTTCCAGGAGTAGTTTAATGACCCTGGTGGTAGTGTGATCCTCCTTTTGCACTTTGAAGGTGAAGAAAAACTCATTAAAACCCTATTAACCTTCTTATCGGCCTTTGTAAATAGCTGATGTAAGAGTGGAAGCATCTGAGAATACCCTGGTTTGTCGCAGCGGGCGGGACTCGAACCTGTTACCATATGGACGCCGCGCCCGCCCACTGACCACTCAGCCACCGACTTCCCAAAGAATAAAATCAAATAACAGGAAAATAATAACAGAAAATAATGAAATAGTAACCCCATGTAAATTAGGTCAAGGTAAAGAAAATGGGTAAAAGAAAACGTGGCACAGGTTTCTGGGTCTGGCAGGTGAAGGCCAGGGCGTGAGGGCGGCAACCAGGGCGGGTAATTAGTAACCAGGTGAGCCGAGCCGCCTACCTGTTTAATGCCTCTCTCTCTCTCTCTCTCTCTCTCTTCTTCTTGTTATTATTATTATTATTATTATTATTATTATTATTATTATTATTATTATTATTATTATTATTATTATTATTATTATCCTCTCTCTCTCTATCTATCTCTCTCTTTGTCTATCTCTGTCTCTAGTGTATGTGTGAGAGAGAGAGAGAGAGATGCAGATTGAGCCAAGGAAGAGAGAAACAGTCAGACAGCATCCTCTCTCTCTCTCTCTCTCTCTCCAGCTTACCATTCTCTTTTACTTTCCATTTTTTCCTCCTTCCTCTCCTCTCCCTTTCCCTCTCTGCCTCCTCCTCCTCCTCCTCCTCCTCCTCCTCCTCCTCCTCCTCCTCCTCCTCCTCCTTCCTTCCTTTATTTCTTCCTTCCTTTCTTTCTTTTGCTTTGTTTCTTTTTTTTCCTTCTTCTTAGTTTCCTTCCTTACTTCTTCAGCCCTCCCTTCCTTCCTTCCTTCTTTCCTTCCTTCCTTCCTTCCTTCCTTCTTTCTTTTTTACTTTCCTTCCTTCTTCACCCCCGCCCTTCCTTCCTTCCTTCTTTCCTTCCTTCCTTCCTTCCTTTCTATTCTTTTCCTTACCTCACCTTCTTTACTTTCCTTCCTTGCCTATCATCTCTTACCCATCTTTTTCCTTCCCTTCCACCCCCTTCCTCCTTCTCTCCCTTTTACCTAACACATGGAGGGAAAAGAGGGGGAGGGGGTAGGAAAAGGGGGAGGGGGAGGGGGGGGAAGGTTTAATGATCACAGAAGTCTTTCACCTGAGCGTAACCATGGCAACAGGTGTGCTGGGGAGGAATGGGTCTCTCTCTCTCTCTCTCTCTCTGCCCATATGTTTTGCAAGATGTGAAGTGTGTGTGTGTGTGTGTGTGTGTGTGTGTGTGTGTGTGTGTGTGTGTGTGTGTGTGTCTGTCTGTCTGTCTGTTTGTATATATGTGTGTTCTCTCTCTCTCCTGATCTCTGTTCTCATGGGCATTATGCTGATGAGTTCCTTATTCCAATACTCTCTCTCTCTCTCTCTCGACGTCGATGTGTCTCCCATAAGATTTGCATTTGTGATCTTTCTCTCTCTCTCTCTCTCTCTCTCTCTCTCTCTCTCTCTCTTGTTATAAACCTCTCTATGTGAGTATGTATGTATTTGTTTGTGTGTGTGTTTGTGTGTT
>NC_066557.1:11954861-11957361 GCF_024679095.1 Eriocheir sinensis
GTGGTGGGAGGGGTGGGGGTCGTTGTGGTGGTGTAGGTGGTAGTGGTGGTGGTGGTGGTGGTGGTAGGGGTCGTGGTGGTGGTGGCGGTGGTGGTGGTGAGTATTTCCTTTGTACGACCTTTTCATTTCCTCTTCCTTTTTTTTCCTAATTTTCCTTTCTTTTCCATTATTTTCCTCTTGTTTCTTTTCTCCTTTTCCTTCTTCTTCTTCTCATTCTATATTCATCTATATCCACCTTTTCCTCCTCTTTCTTCTTTATTTTTCCTCTCTTTTCCTTCCTTTTTTCCTTTATTTTCCTCTTGTTTCTTTCCCCCTTTTCCTTTTCCTTCTTCTTCTTCTCTTTCTATCTTCATCTCCATCCACCCTTTCCTCCTCTTTCTTCTTTTTCTTCCTCTTCTTTCCTTCCTTTTTTCCTTTATTTTCCTCTTGTTTCTTTCCCCCTTTTCCTTTTCCTTCTTCTTCTTCTTCTTCTCTTTCTGTCTTCATCTCTATCCACCCTTTCCTCCTCTTTCTTCTTTTTCTTCCTTTCCTTTCCTTCCTTTTTTTATTTCCTTATCTTCCTTTGATCCTCCAATTTTTCTTTCTCTTCCATAATTTCTCCTTATCTTTCTTTCCTCCTCATTTTTTTAATTATTTTCCTGCTTTCCTCTTCTTCCTTCTTTCCTTCTCTTCCATTCTTTTCTCATACTCTTTCTCTCCTCCTTCTCTTCCTTCTTTTCTCTTTATCTTTCTTGTCCTTCTTTCCTTCTCCTCTCATTTTCTTATAATTTTTCCGCTTTCCTTTTCTTCTTTCTTTCCTTCTCTTCCTTCCTTTAGTCATTCTCTTTCTTTCCTCCTTCTCTTCCTTCTTTTCTCTTTATCTTTTTTGTCCTTTTTTCCTCCTCTCATTTTTCCTCCTCCCTCTTTCCCCCTCTGTTTGCTTTCCTCCTCTTCCTTCTCTCCATTCTCTCCATTTTTCCTCCTCTTCTTCTTTCGTTGTCCTTTCCTTTCTCTCTCTCTCTCTCTCTCTCTCTCTTACTCCAAGCTATTCTCGCCATTATGAAGATGGGAATTAAGGGCGATTTTGGCCTCTCGTCTCTGATCCAACTTATTAGCGGGTCGCTCCAATTAGAGAGAGAGAGAGAGAGAGAGAGAGAGAGAGAGAGAGAGAGAGAGAGAGAGATGGGTTTTTGATGGAGATAAAAAGTGGTAGGGAAATATATGGATCAGTACAAGATGAGAGAGAGAGAGAGAGAGAGAGAGAGAGAGAGAGAGAGAGAGAGAGAGAGAGAGAGAGAGAGAGAGAGAGAGAGAGAGAGAAATTTCAGTATGGAGAAGGAATTGAAAGGGTAGGAAGAGGAGGAATAGGAGGAGGAGGTGTAGGAGGAAAATTAAGATGAAGAATAAGAAGAGGAATAGGAGGAGGAGGAGGAGGAGGAGGAGGAGGAGGAGGAGGAGGAGGAGGAGGTAAACAGAAACTTGATAAGATTGAAGAGTAATTGAATTATTGAAGAAAAACACGATTACTCTCATTAGGGAAAGTTACCTGTCTGTTACACGTACACGCGAACACACACACACACACACACACACAAACACACGTCTATCTATCTATATGTCTGTCTGTATGTATGTATGTCTCTCTATCTATCTATTTATCTATCTAATCATGCCTTTCTCTTCCTCAGGTAAGTGTCTCCGTGAGGCTCCACCTGGGACGGCGTGGGTGAGTACTAATTGGCTTTCCCGACCTATTATTACCTAATGTTTGCGCGTACAAATTGGAGGGAAGGAAGGAAGAGACAGATAATGGTAGTAAAGGTAACCCTGTGGATGTGTGTGTGTGCGTACAAATTGGAGTCGATGTTTATCTAAGGGCAAGGTGTTTGTTAAGGTAAATAAATAGGGTGTGTGCGTACAAATTGGAGGTAGGTGTATTGTGTTGCTAATAATGGGCCGCGCCAGGTGAGTACGAATTGGACAGCCGCTTCAAGTGTTGCGCTTAATTAGTCTCATGTTGCACCTGTGTTTACCGTGGCAAGGAGGAGGACGAGGAGGAGGAGGAGGAGGAGGAGGAGGAGGCGGAAGAGTTGAAATTGAGAACTAAGAGGAGAGAAAAAGGGAAGGAAAACATGGGAAGGGAAGGAAGAGAGGAAGGGGGACGAAGAGGAGGAGGAGGAAGAGGAAGAGAAGAAGGAGGAGGAGGATAAAAAGAAATAATAGAAGGGAAGAAATGAAAAATAATGAGTAGAGAAGGAGAGGAGAGAAGAAGAAAGAGAAGAAGGAGGAGGAGGAGGAGGAGGAGGAGGAGGAGGAGGAGGAGGTAAAGTAACCGGAGAAGGACCCTATCGACCAGGAGGAGAAGGAGGAGGAGGAGGAGGAGGAAGAGAGGAGGAGGAGGAAGACACAGAGGAGGAGGAGGTCAAGGAAATCAGGAGTAATACCGCTAATACTAATAAATATAATAATGATAATAACAATAATAATAAGAGGAGAAAGAAGAGTCAGATAAGAGGAATAA
>NC_066557.1:11959861-11964861 GCF_024679095.1 Eriocheir sinensis
TTGATTAGGTTGTGTTAGGTTAGGTTTCGTCATGTTATGTTAATAATAGTAATGATAATAATGATAATGGTAAAATAGTATCTTGGGTTAGGTTACGTTAAGAATAGGAATGATAATAGTAATAGTAATAATAATAATAATATCTCAGTTTGCGGTCAAAATCTCGGCTCCACTGAATAGAAAATGGGTGAGGGAAAAGTCGCAGGGAAAATGTAAGGCCGGACAACAAGCAAGATTTTGGGTCCTAAACATAGAAAGTTGTGGAGTTTGGGTCCTGCTTATGTGTTTTGGTGCCCCGGAGAGAGAGAGAGAGAGAGAGAGAGAGAGAGAGAGAGAGAGAGAGAGAGAGAGAGAGAGAGAGAGAAATAGGAAAAATAGGCGAAGAGGTAAAGGGATATTAACAGGAAAAAGGAGGTGAAGAGAATGTCAACGAATGCTGGAAATAGATGTAGAAAGGTTGATATAAGCGAGAAGTAACTATGAAGAGAGCCAATGGATATAAGAAATAAATCAAGGAGCCTTAACAGAAAAGAGAAGGAACAGAAGCGAGATAACGGAAGGAAGAAGCCAATGAATGCTGCCAATAGATTCAGCAATGTTATTAGAAAGGAGAGGGAACTTAAAAGGGTGTCAGTGGATGGTTAAATTAGATATAGTAAGGTTAATAGCAAGAGGAACAAATCCTAGGCGAGGCAGCGTGGTGTAGGAGCTAGCGAGACACCTGTGAAAGTCTACGGTCGCGGCCTATCACATTTCACTTACTCCGCCTCCTAAGATGTACATTCTCCGTCTGTGTAAGTGAGAGAGAGAGAGAGAGAGAGAGAGAGAGAGAGAGAGAGAGAGAGAGAGAGAGAGAGAGAGAGAGATCACCCAGATTAAATCACGGTAAAGAAAAACAAACTTGATGTAAAAAATAATCCGAAAATCAATTCCATTAAAAAGTTTTCTGATATCTCGTGAGCACACACACACACTCACACACACACACACACACACACACACACACACACACACACACACACACACACACACACACACACACACACACACACACACACACACATACACACACACACACACACACACACACACACACACACACACACACATTTACGCACACACACGCACACGCTCGCCTCTACTATCGGTGGGAAATAAAAATAAATAGGAAAAAGGTATCGAAAAAGGTAAAAATTTCGCCTCTTTCCAATACTTGGCGGCGATTTTCCCGCTCCGGCGACTCTAGCAATAACAACAACAACAATAATAATAATAATAATAATAATAATAATAATAATAATAATAATAATAATAATAATAATAATAATAATAATGATAACTACAATGATAGTTCTTTAAAACGGTCAAGTGTATGAGACAAGGAAAGTCATATAGAAAGATAGATATAACAATTTGCTTATGAAATGCGTGAATAGGAAGGGGAAAGATAGAGAAAAATTTTACGTTTGGAAGTGGATGATTAGGAAGAGGAAAGAGTCTAAAAATTCATGCGTTATAATGGACAGGGAAGGGAATAAATAGGCATAATAAAATAATAAATGAATAAAAAATCAAAATATGTAATGAAAAATACTTGAGTAATCTATGAAAACAACAGCAGAGTAGGCTATTGGATGACTGGGACGAGAAATTATTAAAGATACAATACAGCAAATTTGAAATAAATACAGTAACTTAATCCAAATAAACCAAATAACTGTGAAAATAGAATATAGTAAGTAATGGAAAGGCAAACCATAAATATATACAGAAATTGCTTTACAAAATTTAGGAAAGATTAATATGAGAACTACTAAGCTCCAATAAATTAAAACATCAGTAACAGAAACTTAAGGCAGAAATGCATTTAGATGATATAAAACAAAACTACTGAGAATAATCGCACGGTGATTATAAAATGCAGACAGGAATAGGTTTAGAGAATACAGAAAAAAATATAAAAGGAAAATAAATGTAATGGAGAGGTAAAGTAGAAACGAATTTAGAGTATTTAAAGGAAAACCTAAGCAAATAATCGCACGCTGACTGAAAAAAATGCAGACAGGAATAGATTTAGAGAATACAGAAAAGAAATATAGAAGGAAAATATTAGCAACGGAGATGTAAAGTAGAAACGAATTTAGAGTATTAAAAGAAAACCAAAGAAAATAATCGCACGCTGACTTAAAAAATGCAGACAGGAATAGGTTTAGAGAATACAGAAAAAATATAAGAGGAAAATATTAGTAATGGAGAGGTAAAGTAGAAATCAAACAAAATAATCGCACGCTGACTTAAAAAATGCAGACAGGAATAGATTTACAGAATACAGAAAAAAATATAAAAGGAAAATATTAGTAATGGAGAGGTAAAGTAGAAACGAATTTAGAGTATTTAAAGGAAAACCTAAGCAAATAATCGCACGGGGACTTAAAAAATGCAGACAGGAATAGGTTTAGAGAATACAGAAAAGAAATATGGAAGGAAAATATTAGTAATGGAGATGTAAAGTAGAAATTAAAGAAAATAATCGCACGGTGACTGAAAAAAATGCAGACAGGAATAGATTTAGAGAATACAGAAAAGAAATATAAGAGGAAAATATTAGTAATGGAGAGGCAAAGTAGAAATCAAAGAAAATAATCGCACGCTGACTTAAAAAAATGCAGACAGGAATAGGTTTAGAGAATACAGAAAAAATATATAAAAGAAAAAAAAAGTAATTGGGAGGTAAAATAGAAACGAATTTGGAGTATTTAAAACAAAACCAAAGAAAATAATCGCACGCTGACTTAAATAAATGCAGACAGGAATAGGTTTAGAGAATACAGAAAAAATAATAGAGGAAAATATTAGTAATGGAGAGGCAAAGTAGAAATCAAAGAAAATAATCGCACGCTGACTTAAAAAAATGCAGACAGGAATAGATTTAGAGAATACAGAAAAAATATATAAAAGGAAAATATTAGTAATTGGGAGGTAAAATAGAAACGAATTTGGAGTATTTAAAACAAAACCAAAGAAAATAATCGCACGCTGACTTAAAAAAATGCAGACAGGAATAGGTTTAGAGAATTCAGAAAAAAATATAAGAGGAAAATATTAGTAATGGAGAGGCAAAGTAGAAATCAAAGAAAATAATCGCACGCTGACCTAAAAATATGAACAGAAATAGATTTAGAGAATTCAGAAAAAATATAAGAGGAAAATATTAGTAATGGAGAGGCAAAGTAGAAATCAAACAAAATAATCGTACGCAGAGTTAAATAAATGCAGACAGGAATAGGTTTAGAGAATACAGAAAAAAAAATATAAGAGGAAAATATTAGTAATGGAGAGGCAAAGTAGAAATCAAAGAAAATAATCGCACACTGACCTAAAAATATGAACAGAAATAGATTTAGAGAATTCAGAAATCCACCAAAATGTGCCGGAAGAAAATTGCCCTGCGCACAACGGCCCCGCATGACTAAAAGGCCCAAATAAACGCAAAAAGTCGACACTCCTAATAGAAAATAACAGGTTTTGAGCCCGAGCCGTTCCAGGTCAGAGGCAATTCGGCGGCCGGAGCGAATATGAGCATTAATGCCCACTTGTGTGCGGGCGATGAGAGTGTTATGCCACCTGATGCCCGCCCGGGGAGAGAGAGAGAGAGAGAGAGAGAGAGAGAGAGAGAGAGAGAGAGAGAGAGAGAGAGAGAGAGAGGGGATGAATTGTTCAAGAGAGAGGGAAAAAAGTAAATTATAGATATGGAAAGGTTACATCAAAAGAGAGAGAGAGAGAGAGAGAGAGAGAGAGAGAGAGAGAGAGAGAGAGAGAGAGAGAGAGAGAGAGTAAATTATAGATATATAATAGTTAGATGAAGAGAGAGAGAGAGAGAGAGAGAGAGAGAGAGAGAGAGAGAGAGAGAGAGAGAGAGTAAATGAAAACAAATTGGAGAAGTGGAAAAAAGAGCTGGAATAGATAAATTCAAGAGAGAGAGAGAGAGAGAGAGAGAGACAGAGAGAGAGAGAGAGAGAGAGAGAGCGAGAGAGAGAGAGAAGGGGGGGTCAGTTTTCTACGTGTTTTGCCTTCGGGGTTTCGCCAAGTTATCGTGAATACCTTCAAGTCTTTCCCGTGGCCAGGGATTTGCTTTGTTAAGGGAGCTCTCGTCCTATTCTTATTCTCTCTCTCTCTCTCTCTCTCTCTCAAATATGCCTTTCTATCTCTTCTTATTTATCTCTCTTGTTTGTTTTTATTTACTTTCTCTCCTTTTCTTTCTTTCTTTCTTTGTTGGTATTGTTGTTGTTGTTGTTGTTGTTGTTCTTTGTTTTATTTATTCCTCCTCTGCTTTTTTTCTTCTTTTTTGTCTTTCTTTTTCTTGTTATTTTCCTTGTTCTTGTTCTTGTTTTTCTTGTTCTTGTAATTGTTGTTGTTGTTGTTGTTGTTGTTGTTGTTGTTGTTCTTCTTCTTCTTCTTCTTTTCCTTATAAGTATCCGCTGTCTCTCTTAACTTTTGCTTTCTTCTTGTCTTCTCTGAGTTATGAAAAAAAATAACTAAGGGTACATATATATATTCACACACACATACATACGTACAGAGATGCCATACGTACACACACACACACACACGCACTCACACACACACACACACACACACACACACACACACACACACACACACACACACACACGGAGGTAACTTCTTGTGTATGTCAAAATTTAATATTCACTTATCTCCTTCGACCTCCATAACTTTTTTTCCCTTGCCTCCTCCTCCTCTCTCTCTCTTTCAGACCCAATCTATCTATCACGAGACCCCGAGAGTGATTTTTGTTGCAATCTCTCCCTCTCTCCTTTCCCTCCCTCCCTCTCCCTCTCTCTCTCCCTCCCTCCCTCCCTCCCTCCCGTTATATAGAGGCATCTTATCAGCTCTTATCAGCGGCGCGTCGGAGTGGCGGTAGGCAAGTCAGCAATCCGTCAGCGGGAAAGTCAGCAGGAATCGAGGTATCTTTTGCTGAC
>NC_066557.1:11982361-11992361 GCF_024679095.1 Eriocheir sinensis
TACTTTCCTTTGTAGAACACTCCCTTACTTTTCTTTTACTCTATTCCCTTCTTCACATTCTTTACTCCCTCCTTACTTACTTTCCTTTATCTTCCTTTCTCTCTTCTTACTCCTTTGTTATCTACTTACTCATTCACATTAATCCTCCTCCTTTTCCTTCCTCATCTTCCATTCATTTACTTCACCTTTCCTTTGCTTTCTCCATAATTACTTTACTTTCTCCTTCCTTTATATGGAGAGAGGAGGAAGAGGAGGAGGAAGAGGAGGAGGTAAAAAAATGATTGTGAAGTAGAAAATAGAAAGTAGAAGACAAGAAGAGAAAGTTTTGTCAATGAGAATATTAAAAAAAGAAAAATCGGTCTGCATATCAATCAATTTATCTACCTAATCTATCTATCCATCTATGTATGTATGTATGTTTGTGTGTAGTAGAAAATAGAAAGTAGAAGAAGACAAGAAGAGAAAGTTTTGTCTGTGAGAATGTAAAAAAAAAAAAAAAAAAATTCTATGTCTATCAATCAATTTATCTATCTTCCTAATCTATCTATCCATCTTTGTATGTATGTATGTTTGTGTGTAGTAGAAAATAGAAAGTAGAAGAAGACAAGAAGGGAAAGTTTTGTTAGTGAGAATAAAAAAAATAATCGGTCTGTCTATCAATCAATTTATCTACCTACTGACTATCTATCCATCCATCTATTATTCTTGTTATTTATTTATTTATTTATGTATTTATTTCCTTAACCTTATCGTCTGAGTCCGTTCCTCGCATTTCTTTAAGCTTTATTAACATTTACGCGACGGTGCACAGAAAATGGGCCGCTATTTTTAAAGGTAAACTTGTCTATTTTTCCGCGGGTAAACTCTTATATACTGGACGAAGGGGGGGGGGGGGAGGGTCAAGAGAGAGAGAGAGAGAGTGAGAGTGAGAGAGAGAGATAATAGTAAGATACACAAGACATTTTCCCTTCCTCCTCTGTCTCTTCCTCCTCCTCCTCCGTCTCTTCTTCCTCCTCCTCCTCCTCCTCCTCCTTCGCCTACTCTTCCTCCTCCTCCTCCATTTCCTCTTCCTCACTCATGTATTTCGGCTTTTCTATTTTCCAGATGTCTCTTCCTCCTCCTCTTCCTCCTCCTCCTTCGCCTACTCTTCCTCCTCCTCCTCCATTTCCTCTTCCTCACTCATGTATTTCGGCTTTTCTTTTTTCCAGATGTCTCTTCCTCCTCATCTTCCTCCTCCTCTTCCTCCTCTTCCTCCTCTTCTTCCTCCTTCTCCTGTCTTGTTTTCCTTCTCCTTCCGAGAGAGAGAGAGAGAGAGAGAGAGAGAGAGAGAGAGAAAAATAAATACAACAACAACAACAACAACAACAACTACTACTACTACTACTACTACTACTACTACTACTACTACCACCACCACCACGGCTCGGTTCACGGTTCACTGCGATAGGTTCAATTAGTGGTGTTGATGGGGTCTTATTACCCTCATTAGTAAATCCTCCTCCTCCTCCTCCTCCTCTTCCTCCTCCTCCTCCTCCTCCTCCTCCTCCTCCTGATTCTAAGACGTATATCCTTGTGTCTCGTCCTCGTTAATATTGTTTCATTTTCTCTTCTTTTTTTATTTTAATCTTCCTCTTCTTCCTCTTCCTCCTCCTCCTCTTACTTTTTATTTTATTTATTTTCTTCTTTTCCAATTTTCTTTTTCCACGTTTTTCTTCTTGTTCTTCGTCTTCTTGTTCTTCTCCTTTTTCTTCTTCCTCCTCCTCCTCCTCCATCTTCACCTCTTTCTATACCTGTCCATCTCTTCCTTTTCCTTCTCCTCCTTCCTCCCTTCCTGCCTTTTCTCAGCCATCTCCTCCTCCTCTTCCTCTTCCTCCTCCTCTTCCTTCCTTTTGCTGATGGTCTTCCTCCAAGAGTTCGTTCCCTGCCCTTTTCTTCCTCTTCTTCCTCTTCCTCTTCTTTCACCACCTCCTCCTCCTCCTCCTCCTCCTCTTTCGTACTCCACATCCTTGTAGTCTTCCATTCTTCCTTCTTATCTTCTATCATTCCTCCTCCTCTTCCTTCTTTTCCTTCCCTCTTCTCTTTTATCTCCTTCCTCTTTTATTAATATTTTCTTCCTCTTCATTTTCGTACCTACATTTTTCACTTTTTTTTTCCAGCCCTCCTCCTCCTCCTCCTCCTCCTCCTCCTCCTCCTCCTCCTCCTCCTCCTCCTCTTCTTCCTCCTATAATCTGCCCAATTGGCCCAGTTTGTGATCAGTTTTATGAGGTTTTGATGTATGGGTTTTCTTCTCCCATCAGTCATTTTTTAATCTCCTTTTTCTCCTCCTCCTCCTCCTCCTCCTCTTCCTCCTCCTCCTCCTCCTCCCCCTTCTTATCTTTCTTCATTCTTCTTTATTGTTATTTTCTTTTTCTCGTATTTTCTTCTACTTTTCTTTTTCGTCTTTATTTTTCTCTTCCTCTTCTTTCTCATCTTTATCATCTCTTTCGTTTTTTTTCTCCCCTTCTTCCTCCTCCTTCTGTTTCTTCTCTTTCTCCATCTTCTTTTCCTCCTCCTCTTCATTTTACTTGCCCTATTTGCTTTTCTTCTTCTTTTTCTCCTCCTCCTCCTTCTCCTCCTCCTCCTCCCTACACTTGTTATTCTTCTCCTTCTCCTCCTCTTCCTGATACTCATAATACTCCTTCATCTTCTCCTCCTCCTCCTCCTCCTCCTCCTCCTCCTTCTCTTCCTCCTTCTCCTCCTCTTCGTTCACTCTGTAACCTTACGAACTCACCTCCTTCCAAACACACACACACACACACACACACACACACACACACACACACACACACACACACACACACACACACACACACACACACAAAGTTATCGGCCGGAAAACAAAGTCGTCTCGTCCTGTTTGGCGGAGTTTTAATGCTGTTTGGATGAGGCTCGAGTCCCCCCTTCGATTCCCCTTGCCTTGCCCTCCTCCGTTTTCTATGAACCACAGAAGAAAGGGGAAAAGAAAATGGGACGTGAATTACCACCCCTTTTGTATGCGAGAGATGGGATGTTTTTGTTTTCTTTATTTTTTTGTATTTTTCTATTATTTTCTTCCTCTTTTCCTCCTCCTCCTAAGTTTTCCCTGTACTTTCCCTTCCTTCGCTATTATTTTCCTCCTCTTATCATTCCTTTCGTCTCTTTTCTTTTAAATTTTCTTCTTTCTTTTCCTCTTCTTTTCCTCCTTTCTTTTTCATTCCATCTGTTACTTTCTTTCTCATCCTTGCTTTTTCTTTTCTTTCCATCTTTTTCTATCTTTTCCTTCCCCCTTTCCTTTCTTCTGTCCCTCTTACTTTCCTTCTAACTTTTCCTTATTCCTTTTCCTTCTTTCTCTCGAGTCCCCCCTTAAATTCCCCTTGCTTTCCTTTCTCCGTTTTCTATGAGCCACCAAAGAAGAAAAGAAAATGGGACGTGAATTACCACTCTTTTTGTATGCGATAGATGGATTTTTTTGTTCGTTTTCTTTGAGGTTGTACGTTTCCTTTTCTTTCCTCCTCTTTTTCTTTTCTTTCCCTCTTTCTTACTTTTCTTCTCTTGTCTTGCCATCCCTCGTCTTTTCTTCCTCTCCTTTTCTTTTCTTTTCTTTCTTTCCTTTCTTCTAATTTTCCCTTGTTCTTTTCTTTCCTTCTCTCTGCTTTTTGTTTTCCTTTTATTTCTTTTCGTCCCATTTATTTTCCCTCTTAAATTTTCCTTCTTTAAATTTCTTCCTGTTTGTGGTTATCTATTTACTAATCCTTCTTTCTTTTTCTCATTTTCCCATTCTTTATTTTATTCCTTTTTTTCTCTCTCGCTCTATTTCCTTCATTCTTCTCTCCCTCTCCCTCCCTCCATGTCTTCCTTCCCACCTTCTTCTCTTCCTTTCTTCCTCCTCTCCCTTCATCTTCTCGCTCTACTTCTCACCGATTCACTCCCCCTGCATTCTCTCCCTCCCTCCCTCCCTCTTCCTCCCTCCTTCCCTCCCTCCCTCCCTCCTATTTTTCCTTCCTTCTTTCCTTCATCCCTGCGTCAATCTATCAATCTCTTTCCTCTTTTCCTACCTCCTCCTCCTCCTCCTCCTCCTCCTCCTCCTTCTCTCTCCCCTCTTCCTTCCTCTCTCTGTGATATTTTGATTTATATGTAAAATAATAAGTGATTTTTCATGTGTGTGTGTGTGTGTGTGTGTGTGTGTGTGTGTGTGTGTGTGTGTGTGTGTGTGTGTGTGTGTGTGTGTGTGTGTTTGTTTGTGTGTGTGTGGGGCGATTTCGGGGAACAGAGAAAGAGGAGAAATAAAAAAGGAGGAGGAGGAGGAGGAGGAAATCAATGAAAAAAGAAAATGTGAAGGAGGAGGAGGAAAAGAAGAGAAAGGAGGGGAAAAAATAGAAAAAATGAGGTTATGATGAAAAGAAGAAGGAAAAAGAGGAAGAGAACAGCAGGAAGAAGAGGAGGAGGAAGAGGAAGAGGAAGAGAAATAAGAGGAAAAGGCTAATACCCAAATAGAAGAAAATAATATGATGAAAAGTAGAAGAAAAAAAAGACAAGAGAAGGAGGAAGAGGAGGAGAATGAAGGAAGGAGGGAAAAGAAAAGGAAAAAGAAAACAAAGAAATTGGGTTTGATGAAAAGAAGAAAAAAAAGAAAAGACAGTTGGAGGAGGAAGAGGAGGAGGATAAAGGAAGGAGGAAAAAGAAAAGGAAAAAAATGAAAAGAAATTGGGTATATGATGAAAAGAAGGCAAAAAAGAAAAAAACAATAGGAGGAGGAGGAGGAGGAGGAAGAAGAGGAGGATAAAGGAAGGAGGAAAAGAAGTGGAAAAAGAAAACAAAGATAAATTGGGAAAAAAAAGAAAAACAATAGGATGACTACGAGGAAGAGGAAGAGGATAAAAAAGAAAAGGAAATAAAGGAAAGAAATTTGGTATGATGAAAAGAAGGCAAAAAAAAAAAGACAATAGGATGACTAGGAGGAAGAGGAGGAAGAGGAAGAGGAGAAAAAAGAAAAGGAAAAAAAGTAAAGAAATTTGGTATGATGAAAAGAAGGCAAAAAAAAAAAAGACAATAGGAGGACTAGGAGGAAGAGGAAGAGGAGAAAAAAAGAAAAGGAAAAATGTAAAGAAATTTGGTATGATGAAAAGAAGGCAAAAAAAAAAAAAAGACAATAGGAGGACTAGGAGGAAGAGGAAGAGGAGAAAAAAAGAAAAGGAAAAAAGTAAAGAAATTTGGTATGATGAAAAGAAGGCAAAAAAAAAACAAGACAATAGGATGACTAGGAGGAAGAGGAGGAAGAGGAGGAGGAGGAGGAGGCTGAGGAGGCTGTTGCAAGATGAAGAGGTTGAGAGGGAGGAGCAGAAGATGAAAAATTGATGTTAGCCTAAAAGGAAGTTTACGAATATTAACAAGAAAAGGTTCATTAATCTTCCCTAAAGCGGCGCCTGGCAACCCCTCTGACGTCACGCCCTCACACACACACACACACACACACACACACACACACACACACACACTCTCTCTCTCTCTCTCTCTCTCTCTCCTTCTCATTATTTTTGCATTCTCATCTTTTCCTCCTTTATTTTTTTCCCTCCATCTACTTTTTCTCTTCGGTCTATTCTTCTTCCTCCTCCTCCTCCTCCTCCTCCTCCTCCTCCTTACGTATTCCTTCCCCCTCCATTCCTTTTACTTATCTCCCCTTTCCCTCCCCCCACTCCCTCCTCCTCCTCCTCCTCCTCCTGTATTTTATCTCCCAGAAGGACCCAAATTCTTTTTCCTTCTTTTCTTTTCTTTCTTTGTTTTTCTTCAATTGTATTTTTATTCCTTCTTTCTTGTTTTCCTTTTTCTTTGTTTATGTTATTCTATTATTTCTCTCTCTCTCTCTCTCTCTCTCTCTCTCTCTCTCTCTCTCTCTCTCTAGGTCAGTGGGGAGAGAGTAGAGAGAAAATGGAGGTCAAAGAAGAGGAGGAGGAGGAGGAGGAAGAGGAGGAGATAAAAAAGATGTAGTAGGTGGGAGGAAGGTGGTCAGTTTCTCCTCCTCCTCCTCCTCCTCCCTATCCTCCTCCTCCTCCTCCTCCTCCTCCTCCTCCTCCTCCTCCTCCTCCTCCTCCCTCCATATCTGCTAGACAAGGGGAGAAGACTATAAATTCCTACCTTATGATTGATGAGCGAATAGAAAGGAGGAGGAAAGGAAGGAGGAAGGAGGGAAGGAGGGAAGAAGGACAATGGGGAGGAAGGAGGAAAGAGTAGGGAAGAAAGGAAAAGAAAGGGAAGAGTAGAGAAGAATGGAAGAAGAAGAAGAGGAAACAGGAGAGGAGGGAAAAAAGTTAGGTAAGAAAAAAAAAGGATGGAGGTAAAGTAGAAGGGAAGGAAGAGAGCAGAGAAAGGGAGGAGATAGGAGAGAATGAAGGAAGATATAGAGGGAAGGAGAGAAAGGAGGGAGGGAGGGAAGGCATGGATAAATACGTGATGGTAGGAAAGGTAGATAAATAGAGGAGAGGAAAGGAGGAAGGAAGAGAGAGAGAGAGAGAGAGAGAGAGAGAGAGAGAGAGAGAGAGAGAGAGAGAGAGAGAGAGAGAGAGAGAGAGAGAGAGAGAGCAAGGGTAAAACATTAATATAGTTTGAGAGCGAGTTTTAATTATATTTGAGCGAACCTTTCCGTCAAGACAAGGCGCGAGAGCCCGTTTTCTTCAGCACAGAAAACGGGAAGCTGTTCTTGTGCGTGTGGGATGGGGGATTAGTGTGATTGTTGTTGTTGTTCTTGTTGTTGTTGTTGTTGGTGGTGGTGGTAGTGGTGATGGTGATGGTGGTGGTGGTGATGGTGGTTGTGATCTTTTCATTTTATCTTCTTTTTTTTTTCTTCTGTTCATTATTTTTATTCTCATTCTTCTTTTTTTTCTTCTTTTTCTTCTTCTAGTTCTTGTTCTTCTTTTTCTTGTTCTTGTTTTTCTTGTTCTTCATCTTATTTTTCTTCTTTTCTTCTTCTTCTTACTACTACTACTACTACTACTACTACTACTACTACTACTACTACTACTACTACTACTACTACTACTACTACTACTACTACTACTACTTCTCTCTCTACCCCTCCTCTCTCTCTACCCCCTTTCTCTCTCTCTCTCTCTCTCTCTCTCTCTCTCTCTCTCTCTCTCTCTCTCCTGGAAGTTAACTCATTTTTCCTTTGCATCTCCACTTCCTTCTCCTCCTCATCTCCTTCATATCCCTTCCTCCTCCTCCTCCTCCTCCTCCTCCTCCTCCTCCTCCATCATCATCCTTTTTCCTCTCCCTTTTCCTTTTTCCTTAATTTTGGCAAGCAATCAGATGGAGGGAAAGTTAGCGGCGGGCTCAGCAGATATTTTTTCCTCCTCTTCTTCCTCCTCCTCCTCTTCCTACTCCTCCTCCTCCTCTTCTTTTTCTTCCTCTTCCTCATCTCTCTCCTTCTTCTCCAGTTGATGTTTTTTCCTCCTCCTCTCTCTTCTTCTGCTTCTAATCCTACTTGTTTCTCCTCTTCCTCTTCCTTCTTCTCTTCCTCCTTCTCTTCTTTCTTTCTCCTCCTCCTCCTCCTCCTCCTCCTCTTCCTCTTCATCCTTCTTCTCTGGTAGATTTTTTTCTCTCTCCTACTTCTGTTTTCGCTTTTAATCCTCCTCCTCCTCCTCCTCCTCCTTCTCTTCCTCCTGTACTTTTTTTCCTCATTATTCTTCCTTTCTCATCTCTTCTTTTTCCTCCTCCTCCTCCTCCTCTTCCTCTTCCATTCCTTCTTCTCTTCATTTTCATTTCCCTTTTAGATGCGTTTAAATTTTGATGAGAGAGAGAGAGAGAGAGAGAGAGAGAGAGAGAGAGAGAGAGAGAGCAACGAAAGGAGGCGGAGGAGGAGGAGGAGGAGGAGGAGGAGGAGGAGGTAAAAGTTTAATGTGCTCTTCGATTCTACTTTTGACGTTGTTAACAGGATTGGATTGTGTGTGTGTTCGTTTGTGTGTGTGTGTGTGTACGATGTGTGAATGACGTGTTTATGATTTTTGAGAGAGAGAGAGAGAGAGAGAGAGAGAGAGAGAGAGAGAGAGAGAGAGAGAGAGATGGCAGGGTGTCACTTTTTTTCCCATTTTCTTTTCTTTCTTTCTATTCTTTTCATTTACTCTTAATTTATTTTCTTTCACTTTCTCGCTTTTTCTTTCTATTTGTATTGCTTTTGTTTATTTTATTTCTCTTTTCTTTCCTTGTTTTTCTTTATCTTCTTTCCTCCTTTGTTCTCTTCTTCCTACCTCCCTTCTTCACTTCTTCACCTCCCTCTTTCTTCTTCCTTTCCCTTTCTTTCCTTTCTCTTTCCTTCCTATCAATCCTTCCTTCATCCTTTTTCGCCCTTCCCTCCGATTCTCTCCTTCCCTTCCTTCCCTTTTCCTTCTTCCTCTTCCTTCTTTCCTTTCTCTTTCCTTCCTATCATTCCTTCCATCATCCTTCTTCTCTCCTTCCCTTCCTTCTCTTTTCCTTCTTCCTCTTCCTTCTTTCCTTTCTCTTTCATTTCTCCTTCTTTTCTTTTCCTCTTCCTATTTTATATCCTATTTGTATTCTCGAAAATTTAAACATTATTTCATCTATTTTCATCTCCTCCTCCTCCTCCTCCTCCTCCTCCTCCTCCTCCTCCTCTTCCTCCTCCTCCTTTATCGTAAATCGTTCACTTAATATATATCCTCACGTCTATTTATGGCCGTCTGTGTGTGTGTGTGTGTGTGTGTGTGTGTGTGTTTGACGGTGAAAGAAGTACATCTGACACACCCATTCTCTCTCTCTCTCTCTCTCTCTCTCTCTCTCTCTCTCTCTCTCTCTCTCTCTCTCTCGTATAATTAAAGTACGCTCGCTCTATCAATGACACAGCCAGTTAGAGAGAGAGAGAGAGAGAGAGAGAGAGAGAGAGAGAGAGAGAGAGTGCTCGCTTTAATTATTGAGAGAATCGCTCTAGATCCAATATGGCGGCGAGTTAAGATTGTATAAAGAGTAGGTTTAGCTCTTAGCGGAGGTAGGGGAGGAGGAGGAGGAGGAGGAGGAGGAGGAGGAGGGGGAGGAAAAGATGATGATAAAGGGAAAAGACAATTATGATGGAAGGAAGAAGAGTGGAGGAAAAGAAATGGAACGAATAAAAGGAGAAAGAGGAGGAAGAAGAAGAGGAAAAAGAAGAAGAGGAGGAGGAGGAGGAGGAGGAAACTATGATAATAAAGAGGAAAAGGAAGAATAGATAAAGTAAATAAGATTGAAAGGAAAGAAAACGAGAAAAATGGAGGAGGAAGAAGAAGAAGAAGAAGAAGAAGAAGAAGAATATAAAAAGTAAGTTAACCTTGAAGGAGGAAATGAGGAGAGAAAAGTAGAGGAAAAGAAGGAGGAGGAGGAGGAAGAGGAAGATGAGAAATAGAAAAAGGAAGAGGAGGATTAGGAAAAGAAGGAGGAGGAAGAAATGAAGGAAGGAGAGGAAGAGAAGGAGGAGGAGGAGAAGGAGGAGGAAGAGGAAGATGTAAAACAGAAAAAGGAGGAAGTGGATTAGGAAAAGAAAGAGGAAGAAATGAAGGAAGAAGAGGAGGGAGAAGAGGAGGAGGAGGAGGAGCCGTAAAAGAAAGAAGAGGAGGAAGAGGAGGAGTAGGAGGAACTGATGGAAGAGGAAGATAAAAAGGAGGAAATTGAAAGGCAAGAGGAAGAGGAGGATAATAAAGAGGAAAAGGAAGAAAAGAAAAAAAGAGTAAATTAAGCTTGATGGAGAAAAGAAGAAGAAGGAGGAGGAAAAAAGTAGCTGGAATAAGAGGAGGAAGAGGAGGAAGAAGAGGAAGAGGAAGACGAAAAGAAGGAAGAAGATCGAAAAAAAAAAGGGAATAGGTATTAAAAGGAGGAAGGAACGAGAAGAAAAAGAAGAAGAAGAAGAAGAAGAAGAAGAAGAAGAAGAAGAAGAAGAAGAAGAAGAGGAAGAAGAAGCAAAAGAAGAAGCAAAAGAAGAAAAAGAAGAAGAGGAAGAAGAAATGGA
>NC_066557.1:12002361-12004861 GCF_024679095.1 Eriocheir sinensis
CCTCCTCCTCCTCTTCCAGGGCAGTTGGAGAGAAAGGAAGCGTGAAGAGAGAAATTTCTCCTCCTGTTAATTCAATCCATTTCTTTTATTTCTCTCTCTCTCTCTCTCTCTCTCTCTCTCTCTCTCTCTCTCTCTCTCTCTCTCTCTCTCTCTCTCTCTCTCTCAAGTTAGATTTTGAATATTTGTTTGAGTTTACTGAAGAATGAGAGAGAGAGAAGAAAGAGATAGACACACACACACACACACACACACACACACACACATAATGATGCTAATAATGATGATGATGATGATGATGATGATGGTAATAGTGAAGAGATTAAAAAGTAATTGGTAGTGGTAGTGGTGATATTGGTGGTGGTGATGGTGGTGGTGGTGATGGTGGTGGTGGTGATAGTGGTTGTGAAGCAATGGTGTTGAGAAACGAGAGAAGAAGAAGGAGAAGGAGGTGATGGGAGACAGTGAAATATGGTGTTTGTGTTCGTGTGATGGTGGTGGCTGTGGTGGTGGTGGTGGTGGTGGTGGTGGTGGTGTTGGCGGAGGTAAAAATATTCATGTATTCATAACTCACAGCAAAACGGAAATCAAAGAATGTGAAGGAATATGGAGAGAGAGAGAGGAAACGACAACAAAGATTACAAACAAGATTATTATTATCATTATTATTATTATTGTTATTACTACTACTACTACTACTACTACTACTACTACTACTACTACTACTACTACTACTACCACTACTACTATTATTATTATTACTACTGTACATCTGCCTCATCTATTTCTTGCCCCGAGCAAAGCATTAAGAGAAACAGTCGAAATATTAAGGGAAGGTCTGTTGGTAGGCTTGACGTGTTTCAGTCCAATTAGCGGCGTTTCTTTTACCATCGTTGAGGGATGATAATATTAATAGCCGGCCAGAGAGAGAGAGAGAATGTGCTAGTAATTGTGTGTGTTGAGAATGGTAAGACTTATTTATGTATTTGTTTGTTATTATTATTATTATTATTATTATCTTCATATTTTCTTAGTTCTTCTTTTCTTCATCTATTTCTTTCCCTATTCTTCTTTTTATAATGTTTTGTTGGAACTTCTTCACTTCCTCCTTCTCCTCTTCCTCCTCCTCCTACTCCTCTTCCTCCTCCTCCTCCTTAGCCATCAGCGCCAGATCTTCCTTTTCTACCTCCTATTTTATTTTTCCTCCTCCTCCTCCTCCTCCTCCTCCTCCTCCTCCTCCTCCTCGTCCTCTTCGGCCTCTGTCTTCTTATCATTTTCATCTTCTTAATCCTTATCTTCCTTGTAATCCCCCTCCTCCTCCTCCTCCTCTTCTTCCTCCTCCTCTTCTTCTTCTTCTTCTTCCTTCTCATTTCCTCCACCTACTGAATTCGTCCTTATGTCTTCACACTCATATCTTCTTAATCCTCCTCCTCCTCCTCTTCTTCCTCTTCCTCTTCCTCTTCTTTCTCTTCCTCCTCCTATTCGTCTTCCATTTCTTCTTCTTTGTGACTATATTATCATCTCTCTCCTCGTCCTCCTCCTCCTCTTCCTCCTCCTCCTCCTCCTCCTCCTCCTCCTCCTCCTCCTCCTCCTCCTCCTCCTCCTCCTCCTCCTCCTCCTTTTCTTCCAATCGGTCACCTTTAGCCCTGTTGCTGACCCTTGACCTCTCCCTCCATAGTCCAAAGGCTTAAAATAGAATAGAATGAGTAAGGTTATATCCAGACCCGTGTGTGTGTGTGTGTGTGTGTGTGTGTGTGTGTGTGTGTGTGTGTGTGTGTGTGTGTGTGTGTGTGTGTGTGTGTGTGTGTCTCTCTCTCTCTCTCTCTCTCTCTCTCTCTCTCTCTCTCTCTCTCTCTCTCTCTCTCTCTCTCTCTCTCTATTGATAAGTAAATAAAAAGAGAAGAAAATAAGCATGTATAAATTAAATGTGAAAGTCTACGGATATTACGTTACATATTTCAATTACTAAACACTCCTCTCTCTCTCTCTCTCTCTCTCTCTCTCTCTCTCTCTCTCTCTCTCTCTCTCTCTCTCTCTCTCTCTCTCTCTCTCTCTCTCTCTCTCTCTCTCTCTCTCTCTCTCTCTCTCTCTTCCCCGTAAAAGGCGCCATCTTCCAACTTTTCTCGACAATAATTTCGTAATTGATTTATATTTTTTGTAAACTCGAGATTAATTTTTTCCTCCTTTTCATATTTTTGTCTATAAAGTTTCTCTCTCCCAAATGCCTCTTCCTCCTCCTCCTCCTCCTCCTCCTCATTTTTTCTACTTTTCGTCCTCCTAGTCCTTTTCTTTTTCCTCTTCTTCCTGCTCTTCTTCCTCCTCCTCTTCTTTTTCTTCTAATCCTGACCTCCTTTTCCCCTCTTCCTCCTCCTCTCCTTTTCCTCCTCCTCTCCTTTTTATTCTCTTCCTTCTCCTTTTCTCCTCCTCCTCTTCCTTCTCCTTTTCTCCTCCTCCTCTTCCTCCTCCTCTTCCTCCTCCTACACTCAGAATATAGAGGAAAATA
>NC_066557.1:12012361-12014861 GCF_024679095.1 Eriocheir sinensis
TCTTCTTCCTCTTCCTTTCTTATTTACTCTCATCTTTCTTATTTCCTCCTTAATACCACTTCGCTTCTCTCTCTTTCTGTTCCTCTTTCCCTTCTTCAGCTTTTCTTTCTTTTATCCCTTCTTCTTCTTCCTCTTCCTTCCATATTTCTATCACCTTTCTTCCTCTTGAATATTCTCCTCCTCTCTCTCTTTCCTTCTTCTTACTTCCCCTTCTTTAGTTCCTTTCTTCCTCTAACACTTCTTTCCCTTATCCAACTTTCTCTCTACTCCTTTTTCCCTCGACTTTGCCCCTTCCATCCTCTTCTTCTACGGGTTAATAACTTCAACTTTTGCATCAATATTTATGTTACTAATAGTGTGTTGCGAATAAGGTTAAGGAAGCAGTTATTGTAAAGGGAGTTTGTGAATTTTAATGAAGGGCAAGAACAGTAAAAGAAACGTTAGGGAAGAACAGTAAAAAAAACGTTGGGGAAGAACAGTAAAAGAAACGTTGGGGAAGAACAGTAAAAGAAACGTTGGGGAAGAACAGTAAAAGAAACGTTGGGGAAGAACAGTAAAAAAAACGTTGGGGAAGAACAGTAAAAGAAACGTTGGGGAAGAACAGTAAAAGAAACGTTGGGGAAGAACAGTAAAAGAAACGTTGGGGAAGAACAGTAAAATAAACGTTGGGGAAGAACAGTAAAAGAAACGTTGGGGAAGAACAGTAAAAGAAACGTTGGGGAAGAACAGTAAAAGAAACGTTGGGGAAGAACAGTAAAAGAAACGTTGGGGAAGAACGGTAAAAGAAACGTTGGGGAAGAACAGTAAAAGAAACGTTGGGGAAGAACAGTAAAAGAAACGTTGGGGAATAACAGTAAAAGAAACGTTGGGGAAGAACAGTAAAAGAAACGTTGGGCAAGAACAGTAAAAGAAACGTTGGGGAAGAACAGTAAAAGAAACGTTGGGGAAGAACAGTAAAAGAAACGTTGGGGAAGAACAGTAAAAGAAACGTTGGGGAAGAACAGTAAAAGAAACGTTGGGGAAGAACAGTAAAAGAAACGTTAGGGAAGAACAGTAAAAGAAACGTTGGGGAAGAACAGTAAAAAAAACGTTGGGGAAGAACAGTAAAAAAAACGTTAGGGAAGAACAGTAAAAGAAACGTTGGGGAAGAACAGTAAAAAAAACGTTGGGGAAGAACAGTAAAAAAAACGTTAGGGAAGAACAGTAAAAGAAACGTTGGGGAAGAACAGTAAAAGAAACGTTAGGGAAGAACAGTAAAAGAAACGTTGGGGAAGAACAGTAAAAGAAACGTTAGGGAAGAATAGTAAAGGAATCGGCCATTATGTTTTTTTGTGTCGGTGATGACTGACGCCTCTTAGTGAGTGAGAGCTTGGAACACGAGGAACACGAAAGAACAGTTTATTAGATGCAAACGTTGATTTTTGTGTTGGTAATGAGTGACCTGTTACAATATTATATCTATGTATCTGCTTCATCTATCTAACTATATAGCCAAGTGTCAATCTATCAATTTATCTACCTGTCTACCTATCTATCTATTTTTCTGTCAATCAGTCTGTCAATCAGTCAAGCAAGGAAACGGTCATTGAATTAATCTATCACTATCTATCAATCTATCTATCGGTCTGTCTCTGCCACACCTCAACCAATAGCAAACGAGCCTTCCCCTGACATCACATCCTTTCCACCAATGGCCAACCAGCTCCCTCGTGACGTCACCGTGCCTCGACCAATGGCAGCCGCACCTTGACGTGACCGCCGAGACAAAGGTAGACCGCTAACGTCTTCGCCTTTGTGCGCCTTGACCAAAAAAAAAAAAAAAAAAAAAAAAAAAAGCGCCTCGCGTCGTTTTCTTTCTCCTTTAGCGTCCACTTGTCTGTTTTTACGCCGGACACACACACACACACACACACACACACACACACCAAAGACAGAGAAAAAAATCGGAGGAGGAGGAAGAGCAGGAGGAGGAAAGGAAGGAAAAAATAAGAATAGTAAAGGAGGAGGAGGAGGAAGAGGAAGAGGAGGTTAAAAGAGGACATAAGGATTGGGAAGGAGAGTTAGAAAGGGCAAAGGAGGAGTAGGAGGAGGAGGAGGAGGAGGGGGAGGAATAAAAGGAAGGAGGAGAAAGAGGAGGAGGCGGAGCAAAAGGAGGAAGTAAAAAAAGGTTATGGAAGGAGGAGGAGGAGGAGGAGGAGGAGGAGGAGGACAATGGGCGTTTGAGTGAGGAGAACAATAACTGATCTATTTATTTTTTTCTTCTTGTTTGTCTGTTTTTTTTATTGTTTTTTTCATTGTCATCTTGCGAAAGGATCATTTGTTCTCTCTCTCTCTCTCTCTCTCTCTCTCTCTCTCTCTCTCTCTCTCTCTCTCTCTCTCTCTCTCTCTCTCTCTCTCTCTCTCTCTCTCTCTCTCTCTCTCTCTCTCTCTCTCTCTCTCTCTCTCTCTCCTTATTTTTTGCTATGGAAAATCAACTGCTTATCTCTTTTTCTATCTATCT
>NC_066557.1:12022361-12027361 GCF_024679095.1 Eriocheir sinensis
TTTACTTTCTAATTATCTTCTTGTTATCATTATTTTCTACTTTTTCTTCCTTTCTTTACCTTTTTCCTTCCCTGCTCTCCCTTCCCTCTCCTTCCCTTTCCATCCCATCCCTTCCCTTCTCTTCCCTTCCCTTCCCTTCCCTTCTCTTCTCTCCCTTCCCTCTCCTTACCTTCCCATCCTGTCCCATCCCTTCCCAACTTTTCCCTTCCCTTCCCAACCTTTCCCTTCCCTTCCAATAACTTCCTTTCCCTTCCCTTCCCTTCCCTTCCCTTCCCTTCCCTTCCCTTCCCGTCCCAGCCATTCATCAGTTGGCAGGGAATTAATTTAGCGAAGCCACACTCTCGTTCAGCAGAAAAAATTGACAGAGTTGATATTTGGTTTTGGGTTCATTTAGTTTATACATTTTTTTCATCGACTTTCCTTCTCCTTGATTTGTAGGATGTGTTTGGTTTTTTCCGTGTGTGTGTGTGTGTGTGTGTGTGTGTGTGTGTGTGTTTGGGGGGGCGATTGACAGCTTAAGTGAGATTGCATGTACGTTGTGATTAGTACACACACACACACACACACACACACACACACACACACACACACACACATTGTTATCCGTCACAAAGTCGATGTTTATTGTTTTTGTGATCTGAAAGCTTTTGTTAGGACCAGGGGAACTTATCATCATTGTTATTATTATTATTATTATTATTATTATTATTATGACTACTACTACTACTACTACTACTACTACTACTACTACTACTACTACTACTACTATTATTATTATTATTATGACTACTACTACTACTACTACTACTACTATTATGGAATTGTAAGAGAAAAAACAAGGGGATGAGAAGGAAGAAGAGGAGGAGGAGGAGTAGGAGGAGGAGAAAAAGGAGGAGTAGGAGGAGGAGGAGGAGGAGAGGGAGGAGGAGAAAGAGGATGTTTGTGAAATGTGAAACGTAATATCCGTAGACTTATTCTGTACACTATTTATATTATTTTTATTTATTTATTTATTCATTCATATCCATACATAAAAATTGTGTACATGGGCTGGTGTGTGTGTGTGTGTGTGTGTGTGTGTGTGTGTGTGTGTGTGTGTGTGTGTGATTTTTTTTTTTGTCTATTTTTTCCCTCTCTTCCTTTATCTTTTTCACACCTAATAAATTCCTCCTCCTCCTCCTCCTCCTCCTCCTCCTCCTCCCTTCCTTCCTTCCTTCCTTGAGCCCATATCCATAATTTCAGCATACTCTTCCTCCATTCCCTTCTTCCTTCCCTCCCTTCCTCCCTCTTCCTCCTCTTCCTCTCTGTTCTTCCTCTCCCTCTCCTCCTCCCGGTTTCCTTTATTATTTTTTACTTCCTTCCCTCCATCATCCCTCCCTTCCTCTCTCCCTCCTCCTCTTCCTCTCTCCCTCCATTCCTTCTCCTTTTCCTTACTTCCCTCATTCTTCTTTTTTCCTTTTTTTTTTTAATCTTACTATATTTTTTTCCTTACCGTCATTCTCTCTCTCTCTCTCTCTCTCTCTCTCTCTCTCTCTCTCTCTCTCTCTCTCTCTCTCTCTCTCTCTCTCTCTCTCTCTCTCTCTCTCTCTCTCTCTCTCTCTCTCTCTCTCTCTCTCTCTCTCTCTCTCTCCTAAGCTCTCTGCCGTCAGTGAATTGAATCTGACAAGAGAGAGAGAGAGAAGAGAAGAAGACCAAAGTTTAGAGAGAAGGTACAGTATCGTGATTAGAGAGAGAGAGAGAGAGAGTAATATCCTATGTGTGGAGTGCAAGCAGGTGGTGTAGAGTGGAGGAGGAGGAGGAGGAAGGGGAGGAAGAAGAGGAGGAGGCGGAGGCGGAGGACGAGGAGGAGGAGGAGGAGGAGGAAGAAGAAGATGAGATGAGTGGACATCCAAGTGAAGGAGAATAAGGTGGTGGTGGAAGACGAGGAGGAAGAGGAGGAGGAGGAGGAGGAGGAGGAGGAGGAGGAGGAGGAACTGATTGTTAAAAGAAGTGGACAGAAGGAACTACTCTCTCTCTCTCTCTCTCTCTCTCTCTCTCTCTCTCTCTCTCTCTCTCTCTCTCTCTCTCTCTCTCTCTCTCTCTCTCTCTCTCTCTCTCTAATCCGGGTGTTCTCAACTTTTTCCTCCTTTCCTCCTCTTTCCTCCTCCACCTCCTCCTCCTCCTCCTCTTAAATCCTCCATTCTTCTTCCTCCTCCTCTTCCTCCTTTTTTTCCTCTCTCCTCTGTTTCCTCCTAATTCTTCACCTATTTTTTCCTCCTCCCTTCTTCTTCCTCCCTCGTTACTCAATCTTCATCTTTCCTTCCTTCCTTCCTTCCTTTTTTCCTTCTCCTTTAGTGTTTCTGCTTTTTCTTCCTCCTCCTCTTCCTCTGTACATTTTAATTTCCTTGTTTTTTTACTTTTTTTTTATCTTCTTCATTTCAATATTTCTCTTCTCCACTTTCATTCTTTCTTCTTTATTCCCTTCTTTTCTTTTAATTTCTTTCTTCTTTTTCTTTCTTTCCTTCCTTCACTACTTTCTTTCCCTAGTTCTTTCCTTTTTCCATTTTCTCTTTTCCCTCCGTTTCGTATTTTCCATTTTTCCCTCCTTCCTTTCTTTTATTAATTCCTGACCTACTTACTTCGTTACTGTCCTTTTTTTCCTTCCTTCATCTTTTCTTTCATTCCTTCCTTCCTTCCTTTCCTTCCTTCTTTCCTTACATCCTATTGCTTTCCCTACCTTTCCTCTCCTCTTCTCCTTAACACTTTCCTTCCTTTTTTCCTTCTTTCTTCTTTCTCGAAATTAATTCTTATCCTCCTTCCCTCTTTCCATCCATCCCATTGCTCTCCCTACCTTTCCTCTCCTCTTCTGCTTTACTTTCCTTCCTTCTTTTCTTCCTTCCTTTCTAAATTCATTCTTATCCTCCTTCCTACCTATTCTTTTCAGGACCAAGTTTCTGTAGCTTTTTCACACATATCGTCACTTCCTCTCCCTCCTCCTCCTCCTCCTCTTCCTGCCCAGCGAGCCGTGTTCCCCGTGTCAAGGATGATGCATAAATTGAATTGAGAAAGAGGAGAGAAAATAACTAAATTCCACGGAGGGAAGGAGGAGGAAGGAGGAAGAATAGGATCAAAGAACAGGACAAGCAGGAGGAGGAGGAGGAGGAGGAGGAGGAGGTGGAGGAATAGGTGTAGGTGGAGAAGGAGGAGGATGAGATTGTGCTGGTGGTGGAAGAAGAAACGGAGAAAATAAAACAAAAAAAAGAAGTAGAAAAAGAAGAAGAAGAAGAAGAAGAGGAGGAGGAATGAAGAGTAGAAAGAGAAGTTACAGAAGCGGAAACAGGAGGAAGAAGAAGAATGGAAAGGAGAGGAGGAGGAGGAGGAGGGAATGTAAGAGAAGAGAAAGCAGAAGGAGGAAAAAATAGTTGAGGAAGGAGGAGGAGGAGGAGGAGGAGGAGGAGGAGGAGGAGGAGGAGGAGAAGACTAAGAAAAATGAGAAGAAACAGGAAACTAAATAAGAAAAACAACACTGAAAGAAAGAAAGAATAAGAGAAAGAAAAATAAAATTTTCTCTCTCTCTCTCTCTCTCTCTCTCTCTCTCTCTCTCTCTCTCTCTCTCTCTCTCTCTCTCTCTCTCTCTCTCTCTCTCTCTCTCTCTCTCTCTCTCTCTCTCTCACTTTTTTCCCTTGTTGCATCACTATCTCCCTTTTTTTTTTTTCCTTCCCTCCCTCTATTAATTTCCCGTCTCCTGCATTTTTTTTCCTCCACTTTTTTCTCTTCTCCATTTTCCCTTCTCTCTCTCTCTCTCTCTCTCTCTCTCTCTCTCTCTCTCTCTCTCTCTCTCTCTCTCTCTCTCTCTCTCTCTCTCTCTCTCTCTCTCTCTCTCTCTCTCTCTCTCTCTCTCTCTCTCTCTCTCTCATTTTTCCTCCCCTCCCTTTCCTTCCTTCCTTTAGCTCTTTGTCTCTCTTTTTTTTCCTCTCACCCTTCTTTATTCCCTCATCACCATCCATCTCTCTCTCTCTCTCTCTCTCTCTCTCTCTCTCTCTCTCTCTCTCTCTCTCTCTCTCTCTCTCTCTCTCTCTCTCTCTCTCACTCTCTCTCTCTCTCTCTCTCTCTCTCTCTCTCTCAAGTGAAGGAAAACATCATTACCTCAAATCGTTTTTCGCAGTCTAAGAGAGAGAGAAGATAGAAAGTCTCATTAGCAAGGAAGCATTTATGATTTTAATGAGTAAATAGATATGGTAACTGTTCTCTCTCTCTCTCTCTCTCTCTCTCTCTCTCTCTCTCTCTCTCTCTCTCTCTCTCTCTCTCTCTCTCTCTCTCTCGTGACAGGTGTATTTGTTCGAGTCTTCTACCTGCCTCACGCTCCCTTAATTACTTCCCTTATGTGGAAGTGATTGTGGTGGTGGTGGTGGAGGTGGTGGTGGTGGAGGTGGTAGTGGTTGTAATGGTGGTTATGGTTGCAGTGGATGTCTTGGAATATGTGCTTTTATTTATTTTATTTATTTACTTATTTATTTATTTATTTATTTATTGGTTCTGTACATAGCTTAAGCAGACTGCCTTGAGGGGCCTCTTCGTCGACCCCAGCCTGATAGTGACGCAGGCGTATTTTATTTATAGTGTCTGCCGTGATATATGACACTTGCCTGGCCCATGCTGCTCTCCGGTTCTCCTCTTGACCGAAGTCGCTAAAGTCAAGGTTGATTGAAGTTCCGCGCAGCATGTGGGTAACCTTATGACACTCGGCGATGACTTGAAAATTGTCAGCGTACATCGTGGACTCGAACCTATGCACTCATGCTCATCCTCACGGCAAGCTGACCACTCTGCCACCGCTTCCTAGTATTGGTCTTTTTGGTGGTTGTAAAAGAAGAAGTAACAATTTTGGTTCTTGTATGCTGAGTATTAGTATTCGCAGTAGAAATAGTAGAAGTAGTAGTATAGTAGTATTAGTATTAGTATTAGTAGTAGTAATAGTAGTAGTAGTAGTAGCAGCAGTAGTAGTAGTAGTAGTAGTATCG
>NC_066557.1:12034861-12057361 GCF_024679095.1 Eriocheir sinensis
TCCTCCTCCTCCTACTCCTCCTCGTCCTCCTCCTCCTCCTCCTTCTCCTCTTCCTCCTCCGCTTGTCACTGTCCTGGTTATTCTCAGTCTCCCCTTCCTTCCTTCCTTCCGTATTCCTCCTCCTCCTCCTCCTCCTCCTCCTCCTCCTCCTCCTCCTCCTCCTCCTCCTCCTCTTCTTGTCACTGTCCTGGTTATTCTCAGTATCCTCCCTTCCTTCCTTCCGTATTCCTCCTCCTCCTCCTCCTCCTCCTCCTCCTCCTCTTCTTGTCACTGTCCTGGTTATTCTCAGTATCCTCCCTTCCTTCCTTCCTTCCGTATTCCTCCTCCTCCTCCTCCTCCTCCTCCTTTTCTCTGTCCTGCCACTCATCTCCCCTTAACCACATTTTTTCCTCCTTACCCACCTCTCTCTCTCTCTCTCTCTCTCTCTCTCTCTCTCTCTCTCTCTCTCTCTCTCTCTCTCTCTCTCTCTCTCTCTCTCCCATCACTCTTCTCATCTAGGAATGTAAACAGTGTTCCTCCTCCTCCCCCTCCTCCTCCTCCTCTTCCTCCTCTTCTTCTTCCTCCTCCTCCACCTCCTTTCCTCCTCCTCAGAAGATCATTAATTCCCCAGGTGATCCCTCCTCCTCCTCCTCCTCTTTCTCCTCCTCCTCCCCCCCCGGTTCATTTCCTCCCCTGGGCGTCTTTGGAGGGGCCAGATGGGAGGAAGAATCTCCCATATTTTTCCTCCCCTCTTTATTTTCCTTCTTATATTCCTCCGTCTTTCTTTTCCTTTATTTTCCCCGCGGACGTAAATTTTCCCTAACATGAGTAATGGCCTTCGGGATGCGCGGGGGGTTGTCATGGCGACGGAGGAGGAGGAGGAGGAGGAGTGGGAGGAGGAGGAGGGAGAGGTGGTGGGGGAGAAGGGAATAACCAAAAGGACAGTATGTGTAGGAAGAGGTTGTGTTCTTGGGTAAGGAGGAGGAGGTGTAGGAGGATTAGGAGGAGGAGGTGTAGAAGGAGGAGGAGGAGGAGAAGGAGGAGGAGGTGAAACAGTGAAGTATAGAAGGAAGGAATTAAGAAGAGAGAAAGGAAGAAGAAAAATTATAACAACGAATAAGTAGAAGATAGAATAGAGAGTGAAGGAAGAATGGAAGTAAGTAAGGAAGAGAAGAAGGAGGAGGAGAGAAAGCAGATGTGGACTGGAAAAAGATTGCAAAGAAGGGAGAATAGGGGTAGGTGGAAGAGAAAGAGGAGAGAGAGAGAGAGAGAGAGAGAGAGAGAGAGAGAGAGAGAGAGAGAGAGAGAGGAATGAAGAGGAGGAGAAGTAAGGAAATTTTGACGTGAATAGAATGAAAGGAGGAAAGGAAGATAAGAGAAGAAGGGAGAGAGATAGGGGAGGAGGAGGAGGAGGAGGAGGAGGAGATGTGGAGGGAAGGTTAAAAGAATTTCTCCCTTAAACAAACACAGACAGACAAACAAACACACACACACACACACACACACACACACACACACACACACACACACACACACACACAAACAGCGTCACCCTCGAGCCTTTGAAAGATGGCGCGTAAATCTGAAGGAATTTGTTGCGCTTTTTGATAAACGGACACACACACACACATACACACACATACACACACACACACACACACACACACACACACACACACACACAGTCAGTTAGTTAGTCGGTGAGTGAGCTACAAATTCTCTCTCTCTCTCTCTCTCTCTCTCTCTCTCTCTCTCTCTCTCTCTCTCTCTCTCTCTCTCTCTCTCTCATTATTTTTTTATTATTTTTCATATATTTCAACCTTAAGTGAAGGAAAGGAAGAAAGAAAGAAAGAAAGAAAGAAAGAAAGAGACAGAAATAATCAGACATGTGACCTTCTAAGAGAGAGAAAAAGAGAAAGAAAAAAAGAATGAGGAACGGAAAATTTAGTGTAAAAAAAAGCCTGGTTGCGAGTGGAGTCTTCGTGTTTTAAGGAAATTGAGACAGTTAGCCGTGAAAAGTTTAGCGAGCGGCGCCGTTTTCCTTCTCTCCCGCGCCCTGGAAATGAGACGCGGCCTGTTTTTTGTGTGTTTTATCCTTCGTTTTCTTCGTTTGGGCTTCAGTTACGTTGCCTGGTGTTTGTATGTGTGTTTGTGTGTGTTTGTGTGGGGGTGGGAGTGGAGGGGTTGTGTGTGTGTGTGTGTGTTAGTGAGAGATGATTTTTTTGTGTGTGTGATTGGGAGGTTGTGTATGTGTCTCTGTGTGTGTGTGTGTGTGTGTGTGAGAGAGAGAGAGAGAGAGAGAGAGAGAGAGAATGTTTTTTTTTTATGTGTTGTTGGGGGGATGTGTATGTGTGCCTCTGTGTGTGTGTGTGTGTGTGTGTGTGTGTGTGAGAGAGAGAGAGAGAGAGAGAGAGAGAGAGAGAGAGAGAGAGAGAGAATGTTTTTTTTCTGTGTGTTTGTTGGGGGGATGTGTATGTGTGTTCGTGTGTGTGTCTGTCTGTATGTGTGTGTGTGTTTGTGTGTGTGTGTGTGTGTGTGTGTGTGTGTGTGTGTGTGTGTGTGTGTGTGTGTGTGTTTGTCTTCCTTGTTTGCTTGTTTTCTAATGAACGAGATGAAGAAGCATAAACAGGAGTAATAGAAATGCAAATTATAATAAAGGAAATTGAATAAATATCTGATTGAGTTTATTGAACCGAAAGGAGAAAGAAAACGAAACATAACAATAATCGTCATGAAGTAAGGAAATATAAAAATGAGGAAATATATCAAAGAAGCGGAGAAATTTACCAAAAGGCGGACAACAAAAAAAATAAGGAAATACAAAAATGAGGAAATATATCAAAGAAGCGGAGAAATTTACCAAAAGGCGGACAACAAAAAAATAAGGAAATACAAAAATGAGGAAATATATCAAAGAAGCGGAGAAATTTACCAAAAGGCGGACGACAAAAAAATTAACAAAAACAGAATAAGGAGCAAAATTGAACGAAAAAATAAGAAAATATAAAAAAAATACAACAGAAATTTTGTGAAGTATAGCAAATGAAAGTAGAAAAAAAGGAAAAAAAAAACACTTGAAATAATATAATAATAATAAAATAAAATAAACTGTAAATTGTAAACATTGAAATAACAAAAAATCCCAGTAGAAAAATAACTCCAAATGTCTTGCAAAAATTATATAAATCAAATAAAGGCAAATAAAATAGATAAATATAAAAAAAACAGGTAATATAATAAATAAAATAAAATAAACTGTAAACACTGAAACGGCAAAAACCTCTACGGAAAAATAACTTCAAATCTCTTCCAAAAATTATATAAATCAAATAAAGGCAAATAAAATAGATAAGAATAACAAAACAGGTAAATATAATAAATAAAATAAAATAAACTGTAAACATTGAAAGGACAAAAATCTCTATCGAAAAATAACTCCAAATGTCTTGCAAAAATTATATAAATCAAATAAAGGCAAATAAAATAGATAAGAATAACAAAACAGGTAAATATAATAAATAAAATAAAATAAACTGTAAACATTGAAAGGACAAAAATCTCTATCGAAAAATAACTCCAAATCTCTTCCAAAAACTATATAAAGGAAATACAGGCAAATAAAATAGATAAGGTTAACAAAGCAGGTAAATTAAATAAAAAAAAGATAAATAAAATGTAAACCCTATACACTGACACGACAAAAACCTCTACGGAAAAACAACTTGAAATCTCTTCCAAAAAATACATAAAAACGGTGTGAGTTTTATTCTGAAGTGAATGTTTACGCCCCGAAGCCTGACCCTAGCGAGGCGTGAACACCCGCAACAATGGCCAATGGCAGCCCTGTACTGCCCATGATTGGCCCTGACCCGTACTGCGTGTGTGTGTGTGTGTGTGTGTGTGTGTGTGTGTGTGTGTGTGTGTGTGTGTGTGTGAAAGATAGATAGATAGATAAAAAAAAAAGAAATACCAAATAAGGAAAGAAATAGGGAAGAGGATAAACAAAGTGAGAGAGAGAGAGAGAGAGATCTGATCAGAGAAAGAAAAATAGATCAAGAAAGATTTGGAGGTAGGTAGGCACAGAGAGAGAGAGAGAGAGAGAGAGAGAGAGAGAGAGAGAGAGAAATCTGATCAGTAAATGAAAAATAGATCAAGAAAGATTTGGAGGTAGGTAGGCACAGAGAGAGAGAGAGAGAGAGAGAGAGAGAATAAATCGGAATAACATAGTAAGAAATAGGAAAAAGGTGGTCAGAGAGAGAGAGAGAGAGAGAGAGTTCCCTCGAGGCATGATTTATTCCCGTCTTCAGGTGTTTGTGAGAAAAAGTGAGAGAAAGGTGAGAGAAAATGTGAGAAAATACACACACATAGAATTTTGATCTCTCTTTATTTTCTCCTCTTACAGTTTCTTTTACATCATTTTTCCTGTTATATTTTCTTTCTTTTTATATCCCTTTTTTACTTCGTTTATTCTTTTTTTCTTCTTCTATTCTTCCTTTTCCTTTTTTTCTGTTATATTTTCTCATTTTCATTATTTGTTTTCTTTAATTTTTTTACTTCTTGCTTCATTTTCGCGTTTTATTATTTTTTTTCTTCTTTTTTTCTTCCTTTGCCTTTTTTCTGTTGCCTCTTATAATTATTTTCCTATTTCCATCATTTGTTTTCTTTTTGTTTTTATTTCTTGTTTTGTTTTCGCGTTTTATACTCCTTCTTTTTCTTCCTTTTTTCTTCCTTTTCCGTTTTTTCTGTTGCCTGTTATAATTATTTTCCTATTTCTATCATTTGTTTTCTTTTTGTTTTCCTTTTGTTTTCTTGTTTTATTTTCGCGTTTTATTCTTTCTTTTTCTTCCTTTTTCTTCGTTTTCCTTTTTTCTGTTGCACTGTTATAATTATTTTCTCATTTTCATCATTTGTTTTCTTTTTGTTTTTATTTCTTGTTTTGTTTTCGCGTTTTATACTCTTTCTTTTTCTTCCTTTTTCTTCTTCTTTTGCCTGTTATGTTTTCTTCCTTTTTTCATAATTTATTTTCTACCTCTACGTTCACCTGTTTTTTCTGTCTTCATTTCTCTTTTTATTTTTCTTCCTTTACTTTCCTTTTTTTTCCTTTTGGTTCTTTATTTACTGATTCATTTTTCTTCCTTTATTGTCTTCTTTTACTTTTACTTTTATTTTCTTCCTTTCCTTTCTTGTTTTCCTTTGCTTCTTTGTTTACTGATTTCCTTTTCTTCCTTAATCTTCTTCTTCCTCTATTTTCTTCCTTACTTTATTTTTTCCTTTACTACGTTTCTTTATTGTCTTCCTTTTTTACTTCTTTAATTTTATTTTCATCAACATCTTTCTCTTTTCTTCGTCTACCTTTTCCTTTACTTCCTTCCTATGTATTCTTTTTCTTTTATTTTCTTCTTTTAATTTTTCCTCATATATCTTCCTTTCCTTTTTCCTTTCCTTTCTTTTTTTTCTTCAACTTTTTCCTTTTTTTTATTGTCATTCTTTTTTGTTTTATTTATTATCTTCTTTCTTTTATTTTGTCTTTAAGGAGAAAAGGAAAGAGAGAAGAGAGAGAGGAAGAGAAAGGAAGGAAGGAAGAGAGACAGGGAGAGAAAAAGGACGAGAGGAATGGAGGAAAACGAGGAAGAGAAAGAAAATTGGAAGAGAGAGAGAGAGAGAGAGAGAGAGAGAGAGAGAGAGAGAGAGAGAGAGAGAGAGAGAGAGAGAGAGAGAGAGAGAGAGAGAGAGAGAGAGGGAAGGAGGAAAGATAGATTGAAGAGGACCGCTTAGAGAATTCCCGAAGGAGGAGGAAGAGGAAGAGGAGGAGGAGGAGGAGGAGGAAGAGGGACGAGGGAAGCTGAGAGTGAGGAAATAAAGTAGGAGTAAAGAAAGAAGGAAGGAAGGAAGGAAAGAAGAAAGAAAGGATGGAGGTAAGAAACGCGGGAATAGAGGAAGGAAGGAAGGAAGGAAGGAAGGAAGAAAGAAAGAATGGAGGTAAGAAAGGCGGGAATAGAGGAAAGAAGAAGGAAGGAAGGAAGGAAGGAAAGAAGGAAGGATGAAAAGAGGGAGGAAGGAAGGAAAGAAGACACAAAGAAAGGAAGGAATGAAGGAAGGAAGAAAAGAGGAAGGGAGAGAAGATTAAAAGGTAGAGAAAAAAAGAGGAAGAAGAGGAGGAAGGAAGAAAGACGATGTAAGAGGAGAGAGGAAAGAATAAAGAAGAGAGAGGCAAGAAGGGAGGAAGGAAAGGAGAAAAGGAAGGAAGGAGGATTATGTAGGAGGGAAGGAGGGAGGGAAGGAGGGCAAAGTGATGGACAGGGAGGAATATAAGGAGGAGGAGGAAGAGGAGGAGGAGGAGGAGGAGGAGGAGGAGGAGGTGATATATAATGCAGGAATACAATAGAAGGAGGAAGGAGATGTGGTTCGGAGGAAAAGAAGAAGGGAAGGAAGGAAGGAAGGAAGGAAGAGAAGAGAAGAATATGGCGTGAATAAAGAAAGAGAGGAGAAATTTGAAGAAAGGAAAGGAAAGGAAGAAAATAAGGAAATTCTGAAGCGAAGAGGGAAGAAATAAATGAAGGAAAGAAGGAAGGAAGGAAGGAAGGAAGAAGAATATAGATTTAATAAAGAAATGGAGAGAGTACGAAGCGAAGAAGAATAGGAAATAAGAAAGAAAGAATGAAAGGAAAAGGAAAGAAAATAAGGAAGGAAGGAAGAGAGGAAGGAGGATTTGGAATTAACAAAGAAATGGAGACAGGAAGAAGGGAAGAAAGATAGGAAATAAGAAAGAAAGAATAAAAGTAAATAGACAAAATCATGAAGGAAGGAAGGAAGGAGAATCCGACATTAATAAAAGAAAGGAGAAAAGGAAAATGGGAAAAAGGGGAGGAAAGGAAGATGAAAGTAAGGAAAACCAGAAGAGAATAGGGAAGAAGAAGGGAAGGAAGAAAGGGAGAGACAAATGACTAATAAAGAAAGAGAAAAAAGAAAGAAGGAAAGAAATGAGAGGCAAGAAGGAGAGAAAAAATTGAACACTAAAGAGAATAAGGAAGAAGGGAAGGAAAGAAAGAAAGAAAGAAAGACTATTAAAGAGGGAAAAAGGGAGAAAAGGAGGAGAGAAAATATGGAAAGACTGAATGGAAGAGGAGATAAAAGAAGGAAGAAAGGAAGGAAGAAAGGAAAAAATGGGAAGTTAGATTTTAATAAGAAACGGAAAAAGAAGAAAAAAGAAAACTAGAAGAAGAAGAAGAAGAAGAAGAAGAAGAATGAGAATAAAAAGAAGGAAAATAGTAGGAGGAAGAAAAAGATGGAGAAAAGAAACAAACGAGCAAACAAAGAAAATATCAAGACTCTTTAAGTTAGAATTTAAGCAAGAAGAAAAATATTGATAAGAAAATAAAAAAAATCAAGTTGGGCCAAAAAAATATTGTCTTTAGAATTTTCTTCCTCCGAGACGCCACAAGAGAGAGAGAGAGAGAGAGAGAGAATAGAATAGATTAGATTAGAATAGATAAAAGAAAGAAAATGTTGAGAAAGGGAGGGAAGAAAAAAGGAGAAGGAAGGAAAGGGAGAGGGAGAGGAAAGGAAGAGGAAGAGAAGGAAGGGAAGGGAGAGAAGGAAGGAAGGAAGGGAGACCGAAAGATAAGGAAGGAAGAGAGGAATGAAGGAAAGAGCGAGAGAGAGAGAGAGAGAGAGAGAGAGAGAGAGTAAGAACAAAACGAGAAAAGAGTAACAAGAACAAAAGTAGAAAGACAGTGAAAATATCCCCTAATGAACACCCTTAGTGGTTTTCATTAAGGGATATTTTCACTGTGTTAATAATGCAGTTTCTCTAATGTATATATACACCGTATGTGTCAAAAGGGGTTGATTAAAAGCGTTTCCGACAGTGACGAGTGTGTGCGGGGTCACCTTCACCTTCATGTCCACAGTGAAGGCTGGGCGTCAGATATTGGCCGCTGAAGTGACATCTGAAGCGGTGACCTTTTTAGCTCATCGGTGGCGTAGTTGGTCTGCTGGCCTGGCGTCAACTCAGAAGGCTCTGGTTCGATCCCCGGCACTCAGTGGTGTTCATTATGGGAAAAGTAGGAAGAAGAACCAGATCAAGAAAACAAGAATAAGCGTAAAAAGAAGAAGAATAGGAGGAGTAGGCGAAGGATCACTGAATATTTGGCCCGTCCGTCCTGCGAGCCGTACCCAGCGTCTGCGGGATGCACTGTGGCCGCGTGTACGGGAGGGAGATTAATTCAGGCTTGCGTCGCGTCGGCAAGCTGTTAGTTATTATGAGGGGAGGAGGAGGAGGAGGAGGAACAGGAGGAGGAGTGGGAGATGGAAGAGATAAAGGAAATGATGTGAGAGGGAGGAAGAGGAGGAGGAGGAGGAGGAGGAGAAGAGAATGGTAGATACGATGAAAGATAAATCTACACCAAGAAGATGAAGAAAAAGAAGAAAAAGAAGAAAAAAATAGAAGAAGAAAAATAAAGAGGAACTAGCTTACTAAGGGGGAGCATACGCAAGGGACGAGTAGCTGCACTCACCCGCCTTCATCCCTGACGGAAGTGAAAAGAAAAACAAGAGAAAAAAAATGTGAAGAGCAAGAGGAGGAGGAGGAGGAGGAGGAGGAGGGAGAGAAGTTAGGGATGAATAATACGAAGGAAGAATGGGAGGGAGGAGGAGGGGGAAGAGGAGGAGGAGGACGAGGAGGAGGAGGAGGAGGAGGAGGAGGAGGAGGAGGAGGAGGAGATAAAAGAGAAAGAGAAGGGTAACGTTGTTTTGAAAGAGAGTAAATTGAGTGAAGAGAGAGAGAGAGAGAGAGAGAGAGAGAGAGAGAGAGAGAGAGAGAGAGAGAGAGAGAGAGAGAGAGAGAGAGAGAGAGAGAGAGAGAGAGAGAACTATACACCATCTCGACTATATCCAAATAACAATAATAATAATAATGATAATAATAATAATAATAATAATAATAATAATAATAATAATAATAATAATAATAATAATAATAATAAAAGTAATCAGGGAAGAGCCATTTAATATCACATGTAAAGAAAACGGGATCAAGGGAATTTTTGGCCTACTTTCTCTCTCTCTCTCTCTCTCTCTCTCTCTCTCTCTCTCTCTCTCTCTCTCTCTTTTGGGTAAGTCATTGCTCTAATTCCTCTGTTCGTCTCCGTTTTCTTTCATGTTTTTTTATCTCTTAAAGTTGCTTGTGCGAGAGAGAGAGAGAGAGAGAGAGAGAGAGAGAGAGAGAGAGAGAGAGAGAGAGAGAGAGAGAGAGAGAGAAAAATGAGAGAGCGTGAGAAAGAGATAGGTAGATAGAAAGAAAGAAAGAAATGAGATACAGATAGATAAATAGATAGATAGATAGATAGATAGATAAAGAAAGAGAAGAAAAAAGGAAAGAAGAAAGAAGGAAAGAATGAGAAAGAAAAGAATTAGAGAGAGAGAGAGATTCCTCACTTAACATTTTCGCTTCCAATCCCTCGCTTTAATTTGCGGGAATCTTGTTGCCTCGGGAGAAAATTTTCGAGAGAGCTTTTGTTTTACCACGAACTTTGATCTCTCTCTCTCTCTCTCTCTCTCTCTCTCTCTCTCGCTCGCTCTTTTTTTTATAATCAAACACACACACACACACACACACACACACATGATGAAGAAATAATAGAAAAAAATTATATGGGAAAAGAGGAAAGAAAGGAGGAAAAGAGGAACGGATGTGAGATAAAGAAGGATTAAAAGAAAAAGAAATAAATGAAGATAGAAAAGATTGCAGAAAAGATAAGAGAAAAAATATTTATCCTCCATTTTGCTTCCTTCTCTCCACCTTCTCCTCCACTTCTCCTCCACTTCTCCTCCATCTCCACTTTCTTATCTCCTTCTCTCCTTCATCTCTCTCCCTTTCATCTCCATTCTTATCTGCATTTTTTCCTCCATCTCTCTCCTTTCATCTCCATTTTTATCTCCCTTTTCCTCCATCTCTCTCCTTTCATCTCCATTCATATCTCCATTTTCCTCCATCTCTCCTTTCATCTCCATTCTTATCTCCATTTTCCTCCATCTCTCTCCCTTTCATCTCCATTCTTATCTCCATTTTTTCCTCCATCTCTCCTTTCATCTCCATTTTTATCTCTATTTTCCTCCATCTCTCTCCTTTCATCTCCATTTTTATCTCTATTTTCCTCCATCTCTCTCCTCTCTTCATTCTTATCTCCATTTTTTCCTCCACTTCTCTTTCTTCTCTCCACCTTTTCCACCTTTCTCCTCCATTTCTCTTCCATCTCCAAATCTTATCTCCGTTTTTTTCCTCCATCTCTCCAATTTCCCCTCCGCCTTTCCTCCATCTTTCCTCTTTCTCTCCACGTAATCAGAAGAACAGGTGACCTATAATTAGGGTGGGTCTCTTCCTCCTCCTCCTCCTCCTCCTCCTCCTCCTCCTCCTCCTCCTCCTCCTCCTCCTCCTCCCCCCTCCTCCTTCCTCAACCTGATTAATTATTTCGGCAGGTAAGAGAGAGAGAGAGAGAGAGAGAGAGAGAGAGAGAGAGAGAGAGAGAGAGAGAGAGAGAGAGAGAGAGAGGTTAATTCCCTCCCTTATTTGACCCGAACTGACATCCATTCTCTCCCTCTCTCTCTCTCTCTCTCTCTCTCTCTCTCTCTCTCTCTCTCTCTCTCTCTCTCTCTCTCTCTCTCTCTCTCTCTCTCTCTCTCTCTCTCTCTCTCTCTCTCTCTCTCTTCTCCATTTGATGTTCTTCCCAAACGTGAGGAAGCATATCAAAGAGAGAGAGAGAGAGAGAGAGAGAGAGAGAGAGAGAGAGAGAGAGGACAAAAAAATAGAGAAAGTGAGGGATATTCTAGTATACTATTTTTTCTTTAATTTTCTTTATTTTCTCTCTTCGTTTTCAACTTGCTCTTCTTCTTCTTCTTCTTCTTCTTTTTCTTCTTCTTTTCAATTAAGTGAAAAATCTTCCGTCATTTTTTTATCTTTTCCTCGAGGATATCTTCTTCCTTTGACCTCTTCCTCCTCCTCCTCCTCTTGTCGTCGTCCACCTCCTCCTCCTCCTCCTCCTCCTCCTCCTCCTCCTCCTCCTCCTCCTCCTCTTGTCCTTCTCCTGCTTCCTTCCTGTTATTTTTTTCCTCTCATCCACCTTCATCCCTCCTCCTTTTCTTCCTCCACCCTTTCCTCCTCCTCCTTCTCTCTTCCTCCTCCTCCTCCTCCTCCTCCTCCTCCTCCTACTCTTACTCCTCCTCTTCCTCTTTCTTCTCTTCCCCTTTCTCTTCCTTTTCCTCCTGCATTTTTTTCCCTTCTTCCTCCTCCTCCTCCTCCTCCTACTCTTACTCCTCCTCTTCCTCTTTCTTCTCTTCCCCTTTCTCTTCCTTTTCCTCCTGCATTTTCTTCCCTTCCTCCTCCTCCTCCTCCTCCTCCTCATAATCGCCTTAACTATTCTCGGTTATGAGTGAAATTGTCCAGAAGGAGAGAGAGAGAGAGAGAGAGAGGTGATGGACAGTCAAAAAGGCAGTGAGTTTATAAAGTATTTTTCTATTTCTCTCTCTCTCTCTCTCTCTCTCTCTCTCTCTCTCTCTCTCTCTCTCTCTCTCTCTCTGACACACACACACACACAAACCACTCATTAGCTTTCCCCTCACGACTCTCCTTTATTTCAACGGCTTAGTCCTCTCTCTCTCTCTCTCTCTCTCTCTCTCTCTCTCTCTCTCTCTCTCTCTCTCTCTCTCTCTCTCTCTCTCTCTCGGGACCTCTGTTATATGGTTTGATATATCGAAACTAATCTGAAGAGAGAGAGAGAGAGAGAGAGAGAGAGAGAGAGAGAGAGAGAGAGAGAGGAATTCTTGCCTATAGAAGCATAATATTGTGTCATATGAAATACTCGGATGAGCCATAAGGTCCGTGTTTGTATTTGCGTTTTTATTTATGTTTTTTTTCGTTTTTTTGTTTTTTTTTATTTTTACTTTTTTTCGTTTTATTTTTTTTTTATTTTTACTTTTTTTCGTTTCCTTCCATCATTCATTTTCTCCTTCCTCCGTTTCTTTCTTACTCCTTTCCCTTCTTCTTTCCTTTCCTTCATTTTCATCTTTCTTCATTTCTCCTTTCCCCTTTTATTTCCTTCTTTCCTTCCTTCTTTCATTTCTCTCTTCCTTCCTTCCTTTCTTCTTTTCTTCATTTTCATCTTTCTTCAATTTTCCTATCCCCTTTTATTTCCTTCTTTCCCTACTTCTTTCATATCCCTTCCTTCCTTCCTTCCTTTCTTTTTTCCTTCGTTCATTTTTATCTTTCTTTATTTTTCCTTCCCTTTTATTTCCTTCATTCACACATTTCTTTCTTTCCTTCCTTCTTTCAATCTTCTCTTCCTTCCTTCCTTTCTTCTTTCCTTCGTTTATTTTAATCTTTCTTTATTTTTCCTTCCTTTTCATTTCCTTCACTCACTTAGTTCCTTCTTTCCTTCCTTTTTTTTTCCTTCCTTCCTTCCTTTCTTCTTTCCTTCGTTCATTTTTATCTATTTTTTCTTTCCCTTTTCTTTCCTTCTTTCCCTCCTTCATTCCTCCCTTCCTTCCTTCATTCATTTCTTGTTTCCTTCCATTCTTTTTTCTTTTCTCCTTCCTTCCTTCCTTCCTTCCTTCCTTCCTTCCTTCCTTCTTTCCTTTTTCTCATTTTCTTTTCCTAAAAATATATATGGATTAATTTTTCAGCGTAATAGATAAAAATAAGTGAGAGAGAGAGAGAGAGAGAGAGAGAGAGAGACTATATAGAAAACGACATATCTTTTAGGTCAAACTAACGTCCATTTTCTTCACAGCATTTTTTTCCTCACTTTTTTATACTTTGTCTCCGCTTCCTCCTCCTCCTCCTCCTCCTCCTTCTTCTTTTCCTTTTCCTTCTTTCATTCTTCTACTTTTTTGTTCTTCATTTTCTTTTTTTGTTCTTTTTCTTGCGCCTCTTCATCATCATTTTCTTTTTCTTCTACTCCTCCTACTTCCTCTTTTCCCTCATCCTCTTATTCCTCTTCTTTTCTTCTTTTCCGTCTATTTCTTCATATTTTTTTCTTCTTTTTCTTCTTGTTATTATTATTAGTTATTATTGTTTTATTCATTATTATTATTATTATTATTATTATTATTATTATTATTATTATTATTATTATTATTATTATTATTGTTATTTATTCTGTTCCTAATGTGTTGTTTCTCTCGTTCAGGTAAGCTGAGGAGGACAGCCAATCAGCGAGCACCTTTTGTCTTACGTCATGGCTAGCTCGTCCAATCACGCGTCAGAAGGTACTATTGCCCTTACTACTACTATTGCTACAACAACTACTGGTACTACTACTACTACTACTACTACTACTACTACTACTACTACTACTACTACTACTACTACTACTACTACTACTACTACTACTACTACTACTACTACTACTACTACTACTACTACTACTACTACTACTACTACTACTACTACTACTACTACTACTACTACTACTACTTCAAATAAAAAAATAACAGCTGATCCATATAAACAAAGTCAGCTGATCACATATAAACACGTGATGGTGGAGGAGGAGGAGGAGGAGGAGGAGGAGGAGGAGGACGAGGACGAGGAGGAGGAAAATGTCAGATGTGGTTTATTGAAAGTCACAGAATGGTTTTATGGACTGAGAGAGAGAGAGAAGGGGAGATGGAGGAGATAGGACAGGGAAAGAGAGACATGATTGAGAGAGAGAGAGAGAACGGAAGAGACGGAGTGACAATGTAAAGAGAGAGAGAGAGAGAGAGAGAGAGACAATACTATGAATATTTACGATGAGATATATTGAAAATTTCCTCCGATTCTTCCCTCTCTTCTCCCGCCTCCTCCTCCTCCTCCTCTTTATCTCTCCTCATCCTCCCTCCTCCCTCCCTCCTCCTTTCCCTCCTTATCTTTTCCTCCTCCTCCTCTCTCCTTTTATCTCCTTTTCTTCTCTTTATTTTCTTATTTTGCTTTTCTTTGCGCTTTTTCGATTTATATTACTCTCTCTCTCTCTCTCTCTCTCTCTCTCTCTCTCTCTCTCTCTCTCCGGTCATGCGTTATATTGCCTTTTGTTTCTCTCTTGTTTTATTCATCATTGTTTTGTTTTTGTTTTTCTTTGTTTATTTTCTTATTTTTCTTTCCGTATTTTTTTGTATTTTTCTTTATTTTTCCCTTTTTCTCTTCTTTTATTTTGTTATTTTCCCTTTTTCATTTTTCCCATTAATTTTTTTTCCTATTTTATGCCTATTTTTCTTTTTCTTTTTTCTTCTTTCCTTCTCTTCCTCTTCCTCTTTCTCCTTCTTGTTTTCCTCCATCACATTTTCCTCCTCTGCTTTTTCCTCCTGCTCCTTCTGTCTTCATCTCCTTCGTCTCATTTTCCTCCTCTTTCTTCCTTCTCTCTTTCTCTCTTTCTCCTCCTGTTTTCCTCTTCTTCTTCCTTTTCTTCTTCCTCCTCCTCCTCCTCCTCTTCCTAATCCCTTTCTAATCTTCCATCTGCAAATACCACCACCACCTCCACCATCTCCTCTATTATTATTATTATTATTATTACTATTATTATTATTACTATTACTATTACTATTATTATTACCTTCCTCACTCACCTGTGGCCTCATTAAGCGTCAGGTGAACGCGGTCTCATTACCACCTGGGAATATATTTGGTTTGAGGTCATTTTTATTTGATTTTTTATTCTTTTTTATTATTTTTTTCGTGCGAACTCGAAACCGTGACGCCAAATATTTAAATGGTCCAACCTGAGATATTTAATAAAGTGGAGGAGGAGGAGGAGGAGGAGGAGGAGGAGGAGGAGGAGGAGGAGGAGGAGGAGGAGGAGGAGAGGATAGGGAAATGATGGAGAAGGTACGGGAATGGAATGAAGGAAAGAGAAGGGAAGGAATGAATGAGAGAGGGAAGGGAAGGGAAGGGATAGGAAGGAAAGGGAAAGGAAAAACGGGACAGGAAAGGAAGGTAAGGGAAGGGAAGGGTAGGGAAGGGATGGGTATGAAAGGGTAGGGAAGGGAAGGGTAGGGAAGGGATGGGTATTGAAGGGAAGGGAAGGGAAGGGTAGGGTGGGGTAGTGTAAGGTAGGGTAGTGAAGGAAAGGGAAGGGAAGGGAAGAGAAGAGGGAAGGGAAGGAGAAGGAAGGGAAGGGAAGGGAAGGGTAGGGTGGGGTAGTTTAAGGTATGGTATTGAAGGAAAGGGAAGGGAGGGGAAGGGAAGAAAAGGCGAGGGAAGGAGAGGGAAGGGAAGGGTAGGGTGAGGTAGTTTAAGGTATGGTATTGAAGGAAAGGGAAGGTAGGGGAAGGGAAGAAAAGGCGAGGGAAGGAGAGGGAAGGGAAGAGAAGGAAATTAGAAGTGAAAGGAGAGGAAAGGGAAGGAGAAAGGAAAGTTAAAGAAGAATAGAGGAGGGGTAAGGAAAAGATGGGAAAGAAAGGGAAGGGGAGAGGAAATAAAATGAATGGAAAGGAAATAAGGGGAAAAAATCAAAGAGTAAATAGGAAAAAGAGAAATGGAGCAAGAAAACGGGAAGAGCAAGAAATGAAAGGAAAAGGAGGAGATAAAGACTAAAATTAATAAAAAAAAATAATAAGAAAAAGACGGAAAAGAAGAAAAAGAAGAGGAGGAGAAAGTGGAATGAAAATAATTTGACAAGAATAGAAATGAGAGAGAGAGAGAGAATATACAAGGAAGCTGAAAGTATGAAGGAAAGAAAAGGAAGAAGAGAGAGAGAGAGAGAGAGTATATAGGAAAAGCCGAGAGTATAAGAGGAAAAAAAGAGAGAGAGAGAGAGAGAGAAATCCTTTTAAGACCCAAAATTATACATGCAATTTCTTGGAGGCGCCAAAAAAAATCTTTTATGCATGAAGGAGGAAAAAAAGGACTTTCTTTCCCTCTTAATGAAACTCCCTCCACCCCTCCACTCTTCCTCCCTCTTCCCTCCACCCTTTCCTCCACCCTTCCTCCCTCTTCCCTCCACCCGTATACCCTTTCTCTCCACCCTCTTACCCTTTCTCTCCATCCCTTTATCCTTTCTCTCCACCCCTCCACTCCCTCCAACGCTTCATTTCTTGCCCCCTCCACACTTTCCTCCACCCTTCCCTCCACCCTTATACCTTTTCTCTCCATCCCTCTATCCTTTCTCTCCATCCCTCTATCCTCTCTCTCCACCCCTCCACATCCTCCAACTCTTCATTCCTTGCCCCCTCCACACTTTCCTCCACCTTGACACCCTATCTCTCTAACCTTTCTCTCCACCTCTCCACTTCTTCCCTCCAGCCATACTTATCTCTCCACCCCTCCACTCTTTCCCTCCAGACATACTTATCTCCTTCCACTATTTTTTCCATATCTTTTTTTTTTCTCTTTCCCTTCCTCCCTCTCTCCACCCTTCCATCTCAATCCTCCCTCCACCCTTCCTCCCTCTCTCTCCACCCATCCACCCCTGCTTACCTCCCTCCACTCTTCTCTCCCTCTCCTCCACAGTTTCTTCCCTTTCTGTCAATTCTTCCTCCCTTCTCTTCACTGTTCTTTTTTTCCCTCCCTTTTTTTCCTTCTTTCTCCATCTCTTTGTCCCCCATCCATTTCCCATTACCCTTCGTACTCTCTCTCTCTCTCTCTCTCTCTCTCTCTCTCTCTCTCTCTCTCTCTCTCTCTCTCTCTCTCTCTCTCTCTCTCCCGACCTCCCCACCTGCGTGATTTTGATTCTAACTTGGAGAAAGACAAAGTTAGTTTAGTGCGCGGCCCATTTTCCCTCCTTATTGATTCCTTCTTTGGGCAGAGAGAGAGAGAGAGAGAGGGAAGGGATATGGTGGGAAGGAGAGAGAGGAGGAAAAGGAAAACATTGGAAGGCGAAGAAAAACTATTAGTGAAAAGAATAAAGGAAAGAAAGATAAGAGAGAGAGAGAGAGAGAGAGAGAGAGAGACATACACACACACACACACACACACACACACACACACACACACACACACACACACACACATCAAAAATACCCAATAAGAGACGTACATGTGTGTATATTAATTCATACATAAATACATGCATGTACAAACAGCGATACATTTATTTGTATGCTAATGACTACACGTACACACACACACACACACACACACACACACACACACACACACACACACACACACACACACACACACACACACGCACATATTCCCCTTCCTTTTTTTTTTTTCTTTTTTTTTCGTTCTTTCGTCTTCCTCCTTTTCCTCCTCCTTTCTTCCTTGCTCTCTTCCTATCTTTATTCCTCTTTTCTTTCCTCTTCCGTTCTTCCTCTTTATTTTTTTTCTCTTCTAAATTTTTCTCCTTTTCCTTTTCTCTTCATTAACTTCTTCATTCTTTCCACCTTTTCTTTCTTCCTTCCCCTCTCTCTCTCTCTCTCTCCTCCTTCCTCTCTCCCTTTTTTTCTGTTTCCAATCTTTTTTTTTTCCCTCCTCTTTCATTCTCTTCATCTCCTCCATCTGTTCTTCCTACTCTCTCTCTCTCCCTCCCTTCTTCCCTCTCCCCTCCATTCCTCTCCCTCCATTCCTATCTTTCTTTCCTCCATTCACACTTTCTCTCCATCTCTCCTTTTACACCTTTTCCTCCTCTCTCCTGCCCTCCTTTCCTCGCTCCCTACCTCTCTCCCTCCCTCCCTCCCTCCCTCCCTCTCTCTCTCTCCCTGTCTTTCAATTTCCTTTAAGACGTCAAGTTCAATCTACAATTTCCTCTCTCTCTCTCTCTCTCTCTCTCTCTCTCTCTCTCTCTCTCTCTCTCTCTCTCTCTCTCTCTCTCTCGGATTATCTTAAGAAACTTTCTCTCCACTTTGAAAATTTTACCTCCAGAGAGAGAGAGAGAGAGAGAAGACCCACGTAGAGCCACAAACTTCTCACATTTTGCCCCAAGGAAGAAAGAAAGAGAGAGAGAAAGGGAAAAAAGACGGAAAAATAAAGAAAATAATAATAACAATAATAAAGCGAGGAGCGGCCGACGTGAACCCAAACCGGAGTCGGGCAAGGCACTGCTCCCCCTATAGGCACTGGCTCGCTTATATAGCCTCGGTCCCTCCCGTGTCCTGAGGGTTGCCAGGTATTGCTTTTGCTTTTTTTTTTTATTTATTGGGTTTATTGAAGGGCTGCTTGGCTGGAAAGGAATTTAAATATGGCGCTGGTTTGTTTTGTTTTGTTTTGTTTTTTGTTTTATTGTTTATTTTTGTTTGTTTTTGTTTTTGTTTATTGTTTATTGATTTTTTTTGTTTACTATTGATATTTTATTTGGATTTTTTTTATGTATTTTTGTATCTTTTTTTTTTTTTTTTCGTGTATATATTTTTTGTTTACTCCTGTTTTATTATTTTTTTTGTTTACTTTTGTTATTTTTTGTTTTGTTTTTTTGTAAGTCTTAGTTTTTTTTTTTGGTTTACTTGTTTTGTATTATAGTTTTTCTCTGTATTTTTTGATAAGATTCTCTCTCTCTCTCTCTCTCTCTCTCTCTCTCTCTCTCTCTCTCTCTCTCTCTCTCTCTCTCTCTCTCTCTCTGTAAAAGCTCACTCCTGTTTTCTTTATCTCCATTATCCCGTTTTCTTTTTTCTATATTTCATTCTTATTTTCTTTGTTATTTTTGTCTTTGATTTTCTTTATATTTTTTTGTTTCCCGTTTTTTTTCCTTTATTTTTTTATCTAGTTTTATTTTTCTTTTATTTTCGTATCTTTTCGTTTCTTTCTATTCATTTTTATTTTCTGATTTTTTAATTTTATTTACTAAGCATGATTACGTGAGATGGATTTCGCCTTAAATTTTCTATTATTTTTGCTTCATATTATTGTTTGTTTTTTCTGTTTTTTTTTTTACCTATTATATTCTCTTTTTTTTCCTTCTTAATTTCTTTCTCTTTTCTTCTTTCTTTCATTTTTTTATTTATTTATTATATTTATTTATTTTCTTATATTGTTTTTGTATTTTTTTTCCTCTTTTTCGCCTTTTTTCTGTTTCTTTTTTTATATCTTATTTTTAAGTTCCTCATTATTTTTCCCCTTCATTTAATTTTCATGCCTCGCCTCGTGTGTGTGTGTGTGTGTGTGTGTGTGTGTGTGTGTGTGTGTGTGTGTGTGTGTGTGTGTGTGTGTGTGTGTTTTGCTCCATCCCCTCAAAAAATATATCATTGCATTTTCTTTATTCATAATTCTCTCTCTCTCTCTCTCTCTCTCTCTCTCTCTCTCTCTCTCTCTCTCTCTCTCTCTCTCTCTCTTATCGGCAGAGTTAAGCTTTGAAGCGGAAGTTTATATGAATTCCGTCTTCCTCCTCCTCCTCCTCCTCCTCCTCCTTCTCCTCCTCTTCCTCCTCCTCCTCTTCTTTTCAAAGTTGTATCCGCATCTCTCGACCGGAAGTTGACCGCCCGTTAAGAGAGAGAGAGAGAGAGAGAGAGAGAGAGAAGCAGTATTCATCATTGTGCTTCCTAAAGTTCCAATATTAAACTCTCTCTCTCTCTCTCTCTCTCTCTCTCTCTCTCTCTCTCTCTCTCTCTCTCTCTCTCTCTCTCTCTCTCTCTCTCGAGTCGATCGGTGTTACGAATCGGAAGACGAGACGAAGCGAAGCGGACCGAGAGGTAAATGAATCCTCCTCCTCCTCTTCTTCCTTCTCCTCCTCCTCCTCCTCCTCCTCCTCCTCCTCCTCCTCTTTCATTTTCTTTTTGCTCTCTCCATGCCGTTCTTCTTTCCGCCATCTTTTTTTCTTTGCTTCCTCATTTTCCTTTTTTTTTTTATCTTTGTACTTATTTTACTTATTTATCTTGTTCCCCTTTTTTTTGTGCATATTTTACTTGTTTTCTTTTCTTTTTTTGTTTCCTATCCTATTTCTCTTTTTCTTTTTTTAGTTCTTTTTTTCTTTTCTTTTTCTTCTTCTCCTCTTTTTCTTCTTATTCTTTTCCTCATTTCCTCCCTTTTTTCTCCTTTTTTCTTTCTCTCTTCCTCTTTTTCTTTTTTCCTTATTTTTTCATTTCTTTTCTTACGTTTTTCTTATGTCGTATTCGTTTTCATCTTTTCCTTTTTATTTTCCTTTTGTCCTCTTTGTCTTCTTATTCTCTTCCTCCTCTTTTCTCCATTTTCTTCCTCTGCTCCTCTTCTTCTATTTCTTCCTTACATTCTTTTTTCTATTCTTTCTTCTTTTCATCCTCTTTTCTTCTATCGTCTTCGTTTTCATCTTTTTCTGACTCATTTCCTTTTTTTCTTCTTTCTTTTAAATCCGTTTTCTTCATATATTTTTTTCTTCTTCTCTCTCTTATATCCGTTTTCTTCATTTTCTTTTTTCTTCTTTTTATTATATCCGTTTTCTTCATTTTCTTTTTTCGTCTGCATTCTTCCGGCATTTCTTTGTCCTCCAAGATTTTTAGAGAATTCCAAATATTTTCCATTCGCCTCGTTTTTTCTCATTTTCCATTATCATTCTTTTTCTTCTTTATTTTATTTATTTTCTTCACCTTCTCCCTTCTTCCTGTTTTCTTTTTCCTCTCCCTCTCTCTCCTCCTATTTATCTTTTTCTATATATCTCTTCTTTATATTATTGACCATTTTATCTCCATTTTCCTTCATTTTCTCCCATTTTCCTTCTTCTTCCCTTCTCTAATCTCACCTTCCGTCTCTATATTACTCATTCTTTCCTTCATTTTCTCTTCTCTTCTTTTTTCTTCTTTTCTCTCTGTCTTATTTACGTCTTTTATCTCTAATTAATTCTCTTATTGCCTCTCCTCCTCCTTCAGGTTATCAAGTTTTCTTATCTTTTATTTCCCTAATCTTTCCTCCTATTTATCCTTTTTTCTGTAATTCTTCTTTTTATTCCTTCTTTTCTTTATAATATTCATCTCTTTAATAATCTCTCGTTTTCCTATCTTTTATTTCCCTTATTTTTCCTCCTATTTCTCTTTTTTTCTGTAATTCTTCTTAATTCTTCCTCTTTTCTTTATAATATTCATTTCTTTAATCTCTTTCTTCTTTTCCTATCTTTTATTTCCTTTATTTTTCCTCCTATTTATCCTTTTTTTCTGTAATCCTCTTTTTATATCTCTTTAATAATCTCTTTCTCCTTTTCCTCCTTTTCCAATCTGTTATTTGTTTCTCTTCTCCTCTTTGCGTATTTTATCTACTTACTCCTCTTCTCTTTTCTCTTCTTCATATTTATTCATTTTATCTCATTTTCTTCATTTTATCACATTTTTCTCTTGTTTTCCTTCGTTTTTTGTTTCCCTCTTCTTGTCTTCATATCAAATTGCTTTTTCTCGTTTTCTTCGTGTATCTAATCTTTCTTTCCTTCTATTTATGTCTTTTATCTCTAATTACACCTATTATTGCCTCTCCTCTTCCTCTCTTTCATCATTTCATTTGTTATCTTTTATTTTCTTATCTCATATTCTCTTTGTTTCCCCTATTTACATGTTCTATCCCTAATTATTCCTTTTATTGCCTCTCCCCTTCATTCTATTCATCATTTTCTCATTTTCCTTCATTTTATCACATTTTCTCTTTTTTTCCCTCGTTTTCTGTTTTCCGTTTTCTTTTCTTCATATCAATTTTCTTTTCCTCGTTTTCTTCTTATATATAATTTTTCTTTCCTTCTATTTACGTCTTTTATCTGTAATTACACCTCTTATTGCCTACTTCTCTTCCTCTCAATCATCATCTCATTTGTTTTCTTTTATTATCGTATCCCATTTTCGCTTTGTTTCCTCTTATTTACCTCCTTTATCTTTAATTACTCCTCTTCTCGTTTCTCTTCTTTATAGCATTCATTTTTTATCTCACTTTCCTTCGCTTTTTTCCATTTTCTTTCGCTTCTCATTTTCTTTCCTCTTTATTTTTGTCTTCATAATTTTCTCCTTCTCCCCCGTTTCATATATTTTCTTCCCTTTCTTATTTCTTATCCTTATGTTTTGTCTTTAATTCTTCTTCTTCTCACTTCTCGTGTTTATCGTATTCATCCTTTTCTTAATTATCTCACTCTTTCCTTCTGTGTCTCTCGTTTTCCTTCGCTTTTCGTCCACTAAATCAACAAAACAAATGAAGTCGACGGCCCTTCACTTACGAGGCAATTGAAGTCGATGCTTGAAACGTCTCGGAGCCAAAAGCCAATCAGCGCTAAGAGGACCAAAGGAGGGGCCGCGGGAGAACCAATCACAGGGCAGGACGCGGCCACGGGGGGAGGAAGAGCTCGATTCTCATTGGGGGAGAGGCTCGGAGCTTGGGGAAAAAAATGGGAGTTTCTGATTGGCTGGTTTGATTAGCGGAGGAGAGCTGTGATTGGCGGTGGGGATAATGATGGATAGATAGATAGATAGATGGATTGATAGATAGAGAGAGAGAGAGAGAGAGAGAGAGAGAGAGAGAGAGAGGAAAGAAAAAAAGGAAAAAAGAAAGAAAGAAAGGAAGGAAGGAAGGAAGGAAGGAAAAGGAAAGAAAGAAAGAATGAAAGAAATTAAGAAAAAAGAGAAAAAAAGGATGAAAGAAAGAGAAATATAAATAGATATAAAGCTTGATGGAGATAG
>NC_066557.1:12064861-12074861 GCF_024679095.1 Eriocheir sinensis
TCGCCATCGCCTGCAGGAGGGAAGATGGGTAAGTACTCCCTTAAACGGTTCCTTCCTAGAGTATGGGTCACGTGTCACCTCAGGCCGGCTCCGTAGAAAATGGGTCCCGGTGTAAACATTGGAGCAGGCTGGTTGGTAAGGGCGATGGTGGTGGTTGTGGTGATATTGGTCGGACCCGGTTGCTGTGTGTTTGAAGGTGGGTTGGTTGGTAAGTTAGGTTTATTATTGTGTTCTCTCTCTCTCTCTCTAACCCATTTGTTTTTATCTTTTTTTCTGTGTTTTCTTTATTTCCTACTATAGTGTGTGTGTGTGTGTGTGTGTGTGTGTGTGTGTGTGTGTGTGTGTGTGTGTGTGTGTGTGTGTGTACGTCATGTTTTTTCGGTGGTTTTTTTTTTTTTTAGCCGTGTTACTAAATATCGTCGCTTAAGAACATGTATTTGACAAGGCTTTCGTACGAGTTGTGGGCATTTCCAGGGGTAGTTTTATGACCCTGGAGGTAGTTCGGCCCTTCTTCTGTACCATGAACCCGAAGAAACACGCATTAGAACCCGACTGACCCTCTCTTTGACCCTTAGAAAGAGGTGATGTGAGAAACGAAAATGTCTTAAAATACTGACCTTTTTTTTCTTCCATTTTTTCTTTCATTCTTTGTTTCGTGTTTTATTTTTGTGTTCTCTTTGTTCCACTTTTTTCTGTTTTTTTCTTTCTATTTTGCTTTTCGTGGTTAGTTTTTGTTTTATTTTTTAGTTATTTAATTTGTGTTTGTATTTACGTGATTTTTTTTTCTTTTTCAGAATCCCATTTTCTTTATTCAGGTATTTTTATTTTATTTTTTATTGTGGTGTGTATTGCGTTTTCTTTCTTGTTCTTTATTTCTTCCTTTCTTTCTTTTCTTTCTTATTTCCTTTATTATCTTATCTCTTTATCTATTATTCTTTGTATGTTTCGTGTTTTATTTCTGTTTTATTTTCTCTTTCACTTTTTTTCTGTTTTTTATCTTTATTTTTATTGTGCTTTTCGTGGTTAGTTTTTATTTCTTTTTATTTATTTCATTTGCGTTTGTAGTTACGTGATTTTTTATTTTTATTTTTGCAGTATCCAATTTTCTTTATTCTGGTATTTTTTCTTTATTTTTATTGTGGTGTGTTTTGAGTTTTCTTTCTTGTTCTTTATTTCTTCCTTTCTTTCTTATTTCCTTTATTCTCTTATTTCTTACTCTATTATTCTGTTCTTATTGTTTATGTTTTGCTTCTCTCTCTCTCTCTCTCTTCATATATTATTATCTTATCCATATATTATTATCTTATTTTCCTTCCTTCTCTCTCTTTCATTCAATTCTTCCTCACCCTTCTTCTCTTCCTTCTCCTCCTACTCTCTTCTTTCCTTCTTTCCTCCCTCACTCCCTCCCTCTATCCTCTCTCCCTCTCTCCCTCCCTCCCTCCCTCCTCTCTCCCCCCTTAATTAGACAGCCAGGAATACCCTTTAATAGAAGAAAGGAGAGAAAAAGAAAAAATAATTAGCCCGAAATCATTTAAATCTCTAATTATTAAGAAAAATGAAAAATAAAAAAAATCATAATGGAAAAATCGAAAACTGACCTCTCTCTCTCTCTCTCTCTTCCCAATACAAAACATAAGAAAAAACCAAAAAATACCCTAATTCGCAATAGCCAATCACAGTTCAGAGCTTCATTACGTCATTAAGCCAATCAGCCAATAGGCATGCGGCACTAATGACGTCATAAGTCCCATTAGCCAATAGGAGAGAGGCATTTAATTACGTCACTAGTCATTAGCCAATAGCAGCCCAGATCTCGTCAGCCGGGACAGAGGAGTGGAGTGTGATTGGCGGAGGCTTAATAGGAGAGAGAGAGAGAGAGAGAGAGAGAGAGAGAGAGAGAGAGAGAGAGAGAGAGAGAGAGATGGTGGGAAGAGGGTGTCAGAATGATAGTAATAATAATAATAATAATAATAATAATAATAATAATAATGATAATAATAATAATAATAATAGGAAGGAGATGAGGCATATGAGAGAGAAAGATAAGGCGGAGGTAGAGGAGGAAAAAGAGGAGGACAAAAATGAAGAGAATAGAGGGAAGAAAAAACGAAAAAATAAGGAAAAGGAAAATGAGAAGAAAAAAATAAATAGGAAAAAAGGAAAAGAAGAAGGAAGAAAGAAGAGAAGAAGAAGAAGAAAAATACAATAAGGGAAGAGAGAGAGAGAGAGAGAGAGAGAGAGAGAGAGAGAGAGAGAGAGAGAGAGAGAGAGAGAGAGAGAGAGAGAGAGAGAGAGAGAGAGATTGAAGTCGATTGAATGGAAGAACGCCTTAAGACAATCCTTGGAGAAGAAAGGACGAGGAGGAGGAGGAGGAGGAGGAGGAGGAGGAGGAGGAGGAGGAGGTTATAAGGTGTCGGATCCCCCAAAGAAGATCAGAACCGCTAAATTGTCTGCGATGGCCAATAAGACTTTGACAGCACGCGCGTGAGCTAACTTTAATTCTCTCTCTCTCTCTCTCTCTCTCTCCTTTGGGTTTAATTCTCTTCTCCTTCATTGTTTTCTTCCACCTCATTTTCTCTCCTCCTCCTCCTCCTCCTCCTCCTCCTCAGTATTATTTCCTCTCTCTCTCTCTTCTCTCTCTTATCTCTCTCCTATTTCCTTATCTCTCCTCTTTTCTCTCCATTCTTCTCTTTCTTTCCTTCATTACCTCCTCCTCCTCCTCCTCCTCTTCCTTGTTCTCCTTTTTCTTACTCTTTTTCTTCCTTTTTTCATCTTCGCTTCCTACTTTTTATCATTATTTTTTCTCCTTTTTCTTCCTTTCCTCTTTCCGGTTGATCCCTTTCTTCCTTCCTTCCTTCCTTCCTTCTTTTCTTTCTTCCTTTCTTCCTTTCTTCCTCCCTCACCTCATTCCTTCCTTCCTTCCTTCCTTCCTTCCTTCACTTTCCTCTCTCCCTCCCTTCCTCTACGTTTCCTCTCTCTTCCTAACCTCCCTTTCTTTACCTTCCCTGCCTCTTCTTCTCCCCCTCCTTCTCCTCCTCCTCCTCCTCCTTCTCCTTCATTATGATTGAAATATGAAGGAAACGTCTCCATCTTTCCTCCAAGTGATGTTTACATATAATTAGATTGAATATTACGACTGGAGGGAGGGAGGGATGGAGGGAAGGAGGAGGAATGGAGAGAGAGAAGGAGGAAAGGAGAGAGGGAGAAAGTGGTGGAAGGAGGGAAGAAGGAACGGAAGGAAGATGGGATGGAGATATGGAGGAAAGGAGAGAGGAAGAGGAAGAGGAAGAGGAAGGAGGAAGGAAGAGGATAAGGAGGAGAAGGAAGAAGAATAACAAGGGAAGGAAGGAAAAAAGGAAAGAGGAAACGAAGAAAGGAAGGAAGGAAGGGCGAAAGGAAGAGAAGGAAGGAAGAAAGGAGTAAAGGAAGGAAAGAAAAAAGAAAGAAAAAAAGAAAAGGAAGGAGAGACGGATGGAAGGAGGAAGGGAGGGAGATGGAAAGGAAGGAGAAAAGTAGGAGAGGAGGGAGGGAAGGAGGAGGAGGAGGGAGGAGGAAGGAAGGAGGGAAGGAAGGAGGAGGAGGGAGGAGGAGATGGAAAGGAAGGAGAAAAGTAGGAGAGGAGGGAGGGAAGGAGGGAGGGAGGGAGGGAGATGGAAAGGAAGGAGAAAATTAGGAGAGGAGGGAGGGAGGGAGGGAGGGAAGGAAGGTAGGAGGGAGGGAGGGAGGGAGGGCAGAAAGCAGTAAGAAGCGAAGGTGATAAATAGAATTAGAAAAAGGAGGAGGAGGAGGAGGAGGAGGAAGAGGAGGAGGAGGAGGAGGAGAAGGAGGAGGAGGAGGAGGAAGGTGCGAAAATGAAAGGAATAAAAGAAAAGAAGAGAGAGAGAGAGAGAGAGAGAGAGAGAGAGAGTGAGAGAGAGAGAGAGAGAGAGAATTGGCACTTCAGACTCTTAAGATAACCTCACATTGCCCTCTCTCTCTCTCTCATAAATTAGAGTTACAAATACAAATAAACGAATGTGCAAGAGAGAGAGAGAGAGAGAGAGAGAGAGAGAGAGAGAGAGAGAGAGAGAGAGAGAGAGAAAATATTTGTTTAAAGCGTATCAGTAGGAAGAGATATGGAAGGAGGAGGACGAGGAGGAGGAGGAGGAGGAGGAGGAGGAGGAAGAGGAGGAAGGAAGGAAAGAAGGAAAAGTTAGCTTTGTTATCAGAGGAGGTGGAGGAGTTTGAGAGGAAGGAGGAGAGATAAGGAAGAAGGAGGAAGAGGAGGAGAGGGAGGAGGAGGAGAAGGAGGAGGAGGAAAAGAAAAAAAAGAAGAGAAAGTAAAATAGAAAATTAATGAAGAAAAAGTTTATGAAAAAAGAAAAGAAAACATCTTATTTTTTTCATTTTCCTCCTCCTCCTCCTCCTCCTCCTCCTCCTCCTCCTCCTCCTCCTCCTCCTCCTCCTCCTCCTCCTCTAAGGGTGTGATAACCGTTCTATTCTCTTGAAAACACCACCTTATGTTCTCCTTAACTTGCCTCCTCCTCCTCCTCCTCCTCCTCCTGCAACTCTTCTTCCTCCCCCTTGCATTCGTTTTCCTCGTTTACCTCTTTTAACAATCCTCCTCCTCCTCCTCCTCCTCCTCCTCCTCCTCCTCCTGCAACTCTTCTTCCTCCCTTGTATCTGTTTTCCTCGTTTACCTCTTTTAACAATCCTCCTCCTCCTCCTCCTCCTCCTCCTCCTCCTCCTCCTGCAACTCTTCTTCCTCCCCCTTGCATTCGTTTTCCCCGCTTACCTCTTTTAACAATCCTCCTCCTCCTCCTCCTCCTCCTCCTCCTGCAACTCTTCTTCCTCCCCCTTGCATTCGTTTTCCTCGTTTACCTCTTTTAACAATCCTCCTCCACCTCTTCCTCCTGCAAGGTTGAGAAACTTATCTTATGAACAAAGGCTTAAAGAAGTCAATTTATTCAGCCTATCAAAGCGAAGGATGCGAGGCGACCTAATAGAAGTGTTAAAATTGGTTAAAGAATTCAGTGATATTAATGCGGAAGATTACTTAACAATTGATCGATCAAATAGAACAAGGAGGAGCCTTCGCCTTTGCTGTCCTTCATCTTCCACCTTTGATTAGATAGTTAGTGTAGCTTGTCACAAACAGCCTCGTAAGGGCCATCAGGTCTGCTGTTGTTTGTTCTTTCTTTGTGTTTCTTTGTGTTCCTCCTCCTCCTCCTCCTCCTCTTCCTCTTTAGGTAAATGATTGAGGTATATTTTGTGGGCGATGAAACGGTTCTCCTCTTAAATCGAGAGAGAGAGAGAGAGAGAGAGAGAGAGAGAGAGAGAGAGAGAGAGAGAGAGAGAGAGAGAGAGAGAGAATTTTGTTTGAGCTCAATGTTAATTTATTTGGGATAATTTTCTTTCTCTCTCTCTCTCTCTCTCGCCTTATATACAAATCTTTCCATATTCCAAAAATCACATTCCTTCCTTCTCATAAACTCCTCCTCCTCCTCCTCCTCCTCCTCCTCCTCCTCCTCCTCCTCCTCCTCCTCCTCATATTCCTCTTTCCCTATCTACTTCTTCCTTCTGACCCTTCTTCCGTGAACTCCTCCTTCTTCTCCTTCTCCTTCTCCTCCTCTGCCTTCTCCTCCTCCTCCTCCTCCTCCCCCTCCTCCTTTTCTAGCTTAATAAAAGTTGTACCTCTTTCCCTCCCTTCCTCCCTCCCTCTCTCCCCTCATATCACACCCACACATTTTCCCTCCCTCCTTCCCTCCCTCCCTCCCTTATCTCCCTTTTTTTGCCTCCCTCCTCCCCTCCCCTCTGTCTCTCTCCCTTCTTATCTCCCTTCCCTTCCTCCTTCCCTCCTCACCTATCACACCCACGCACCCTTCCTCCCTCCCTTCCTCCCTTCTCTCCCTTCTCTCCCTCCCTCTCCTCCATCCCTCCCTTTCCTCCATAAATAAATTGTCTCCCTGACCAGATTCCTATAATTCAATGGAGAGAGAGAGAGAGAGAGAGAGAGAGAGAGAGAGAGAGAGAGAGAGAGAGAGAGAGAGAGAGAGAGAGAGAGAGAGAGAGAGAGAGATTTAATGTTTCAGAGAGTGCAATAAAGAGAAAGGTGAAGGAAGAGACGAAGAAAGAAAGAAAGAAAGAAGGAAGGAAGGAAGGAAGGAAGGAAGGAAGGATGGAGGGAAGAAAAAATGGAAGGGAGGAGGGAATGAAAAAGGAAAGAAAAGAAGAGATGAAGGAAGGAAGAAAGGAAGAAATTACGAAACGAAAAAAGGAAAGGAAGAAAAATAAATAATGGAAGTGAGGAAGGAAGGAAGGAAGGAGAGGAAGACGAAAGGAAGGAAGATAGGAAGATATTACTATAGATTCTGCATTTCCATTGGTCTCTATAAGTTAAGGAGGAGGAGGAGGAGGAGGAGGAGGAGGAGGAGGAGGTATATGGTAAGGAGGTGGTAGTGGTATTGGTATTGGAGAAGAGAACAAGTTATAAAGGAGGAAGATGAGGAGGAGGAGGAAGAGGAGGAGGAGGAGGAGGAGGAAGAGGAGGAAGAAAGAGGTTGAACATATGGTTACGAGAAACGAAAGAGGGAGAGAAGAAGAGAGAGAGAGAGAGAGAGAGAGAGAGAGAGAGAGAGAGAGAGAGAGAGAGAGAGAGAGAGAGAGAGAGAGAGAGAGTAAAGAATTTGAGGGACTTTGAGAGACGAAAAGATTAAAAGAAAAAAAGAAAAAAAAGAGGGAAGAGGAAGAAGAAGAAGAAGAAGAAGAAGAAGAGGAAGAGGAAGAGGAAGAGGTGTGATATTTAAACCCGTGTCTTTGTAATATGAGGAATAGGAAGAGGAAGAAGAGGAGGAGGAGGAGGAGGAGGAGGAGGAGGAGGACGACGACGACGATATTTTGACCTCCAACATCAACAACAATAACAAACAAACTAAGCCTACATGTCCTTCCTTCCTTCCTTCCTTCCTTCCTTCCTTCCTTCCTTCCTTCCTTCCTTCCTTCCTTCCTTCCTTCTATAGAACTGTTAATTACTGATATATTTATTTGTTAACTGAAGGAAGAAGGGAAGGAAGGAAGGAAGGAAGGAAGGCAGGGAAGAGGAAGAAATATATAAATAAGAAAGGATAAGAAGGAAAGAAGAAAGGAAGGAGTTGAACAAGAAAGAAAGAGAAAGAAAGAAAGAAATAAAAGGAAGGAAGGAAAGAAAGATTGAAGGAAAGTGGAGAGAAAATTGAGAAAAAAAGGAAAGAAACGGATAAGAAAGGAAGAGAGAGAGAGAGAGAGAGAGAGAGAGAGAGAGAGAGAGAGAGAGAGAGAGAGAGAGAGAGAGAGAGAGAAGATCAAAGGAGTGTGTAATTACAGTGACTTCCTGAGATTATTATTATTATTATTATTATTATTATTATTATTATTATAGAGAAAATAAATAAGGTAGATATATTACAGTATAGGAGGAGGAGGAAGAGGAGAGAAGACTTATGGATGGAAGCTGGAGGAGGAGGAGGAGGAGGAGGAGGAGGAGGAGGAGGAGGAGGAGGAGGAGGAAGAAAAAGTAGAGCAGGAGGAGACGAAGGAGGAGGAGGAGGAGGGACCAATATAATATAAGCCATCACTAATTTATTCAGGAGAGAGAGAGAGAGAGAGAGAGAGAGAGAGAGAGAGAGAGAGAGAGAGAGAGAGAGAGAGAGAGAGAGAGAGAGAGAGAGAGTACTACTGTAAAAGAAACAACAACAACAACAACAACAAAAGCAACTAAAGTAGCAGAATCCGAACCTCTTTAGAAGGGATCCAACACCCTTTAAGAGGAGGATCGGAGAGGAACTTAAGCGTCTTCGAACCCTTTCCAAACTCGGCGCCGCGAACCTCCTAAAACAATAGATTCGGGAACCTTTTAACTGTGTTGTGGATCTTTCTTAAGGAGGATCAGGAGTTGTTAAGTGGAATTGAGAGAGAGAGAGAGAGAGAGAGAGAGAGAGAGAGAGAGAGAGAGAGAGAGAGAGAGAGAGAGGGGGGGGGGGGGGAGGTAAGGTAGAGAAGATAGGTCTAAAGAAGAGGTTGGAAAAGAAGAAGAAAGAAGAGGAGGGAGAGAAGAAGAAAAAAGAATAGGAGTAGGAGGAGGAGGTGGAAGAAGAGGAGGGGGAGAAGAAGGAAGAAGAATAGAAGGAGGAGGAGGAGGAGGAGGAGGAAAAAGGAGAAAATGAGGAAGAGGAAGGAAAAAAAAACGAAAAAAAAGTTCAAAGAAAAACTTGAAGAAGAAAAAAAAGAGAACCAGTAAATGAAGGAAGAGGAGGAGGAGGAGGAGGAGGAGGAGGAGGAGGAGGAGGTATAAGGAGATTCAGGGAAGAGGAAGAAAGCTAAGTACCTCCATTTTGCCTTTCCTCCTTACCTCCTCCTCCTCCGCCTCCTCCTCCTCCTCCTCCTCCTCCTTATCATCATCTGTCCCTCTCTTCTCTCATCTTCATATTTTCTTCCTCTTCTCCTTTTCTCATTTCTTTCTTTATTTTTTTATCTTCTTTTCTTCCTCTTCTTCCTCCTCTTTTCTTCCTCTCTCCTTCTTTTCCTCCCTTCCCTCTTTCCTTCCTCCCCTTCCTTACCTCTCTCCCCACTTCTTTCTGCATATCTTCTCTTTCCCTCTTCTTCTTCCTCCTCCTCCTCCTCCTCCTCCTCCTCCTCCTCCTCCTCTTTCTTCTCTCCATTCTCACCCTTCCCTCCACTTCTTTCTGCATATCTTCTGTTTCCTTACCCTCCTCCTCCTCCTCCTCCTCCTCCTTTCATACACCCATTAGAGGATTGAGAAAAAGACTCACAGTTGATGACAAAACGAGGACAATTTGGAGGAGGAGGAGGAGGAGGAGGAGGAGGAGGAGGAGATGGAAGGAGAAGGTATGCAAAATGAAATGGAGAAATGGGTGTGAAGAAAGAGAGGAAGGAAGGAAGGAATGGAAAGGAGGGAAGTGAGAGGGAGAGAGAGTGGAAGAGGAAGAACAGGAGGAAAAATAGAGAAAGAGAAACAAAAAAAAGGTAGAAGAGGAAGGGACTGATACATATCTAGGACACGTAGTAACGGGTTTAAACTGTGTCCGTATGAAGATACACTGAAGATTTTAAATCTACACTCCAGTAAGGCGAAGGTTACGAGGAGACCCGATCGAGGTTTAAACGGACGAAGTGCTTTGATAATGGGAGGTTAATAGGGTTTTGGTTTGAGTTCTGGTCACCTTACTATGGAATGGATATCAAAGTGTTAGAATCGGTACAGAGGAGGATGACTAAGATGATTCACGGGTTAAGAAACTTGCCATACGAGGAAAGACTCAAACATTTAAATCTACACTCTCTAGCAAGGCGAAGGTTACGAGGAGACTTGATCTAGGTTTATAAATGGACGAAGTGCTTTAATAATGGGAGGTTAATAGGGTTTTGGTTTGAGTTCTGGTCACCTTACTATAGAATGGATATCAAAGTGTTAGAATCGGTACTGAGGAGGATGACTAAGATGATTCACGGGTTAAGAAACTTGCCATACGAGGAAAGACTCAAACATTTAAATCTACACTCTCGAAGGTTACGAGGAGACTTGATCTAGGTTTATAAATGGACGAAGCGCTTTAATAATGGGAGGTTAATAGGGTTTTGGTTTGAGTTCTGGTCACCTTACTATAGAATGGATATCAAAGTGTTAGAATCGGTACAGAGGAGGATGACTAAGATAGATTGCCATACGAGGAAAGACTCAAACAATTAAACTTGCATTCTCTGGAAAGGCGAAGGGTGCGAGGAGACTTGATCGAGGTTCATAAATGGATGAAGGGCTTTAATAAGGGGGATATTAATAAGGTTTTGGTTGTAAAAGAGCCAGGCAGCAATGGTTTGAAGTTAGATAAATTGAGATTCAACAAAGATATAGGAAGAAATGGTTTACTAACAGAGTTGTGGATGAGTGGAGCAGGCTGGGCAGTCATGTTGTGAGTGCCAATACCATAGACATTCAAAAATAGATCAGATAAACTCATGGACTGGG
>NC_066557.1:12084861-12102361 GCF_024679095.1 Eriocheir sinensis
AGAGAGAGAGAGAGAGAGAGAGAGAGAGAGAGAGAGAGAGAGAGAGAGAGAGAGAGAGAGAGAGATATCCACAGGTGAGTGACGCCTTATCAACAGGTAGTCAGGCCTAATCCCAGGTGTGAGAGAGAGAGAGAGAGAGAGAGAGAGAGAGAGAGAGAGAGAGAGAGAGAGAGAGAGAGAGAGAGAGAGAGAGAGAGAGAGAGAGAGAGAGAGAGAGAGAGAGAGAGAGAGAGACGTGGGTGGGAAAGAAGATTAAATTCGACGTTTACCGAACCAAAGGGATTTATGAATGAGAGAGAGAGAGAGAGAGAGAGAGAGAGAGAGAGAGAGAGAGAGAGAGAGAGAGAGAGAGAGAGAGACTATCCGTGTATATTTGATTATATTTCTGCGGCCAAATCCTCCTGGTTCTCTTCTTCCTCCTCTTCTTCCTCGTCCTCCTCCTCCTCCTCCTTTTCCTCCTCCTCCTCCTCCTCCTCCTTACTTAAGCTCCAACCAGCACACCACACACGCATATCTCTCTCCTCCTCCTCCTCCTCCTCCTCCACACGCTAGTGGAAGACTACTCACTACCTCCACGAGCTCCACGTAGCCAGCACCTCCTCCTCCTCCTCCTCCACCTCCTCCTCCACCTACACATGTGGATTGGTGTATGTATATATGTGTGTGTGTGTGTGTGTGTGTGTGTGTGTGTGTGTGTGTGTGTGTGTGTGTGTGTGTGTGTGTGTGTGTGTGTGTGTGTGTGTGTGTGTGTACGTAAAATAGTGTCTTCGCGTGTATGTGTGTGTTATATGTGTGTGTGTGTGTGTGTGGTGTGCGTTTCTTAATCTCGTGTGCACCAAAAAAACGTTCACGTGTAAGTCTAACCCCACCGTCGCCTCCCATTGGCTGAGTCGCTTAACCAATCAATGAAGAAGAATTTTTTGTAAGGGAAACTCGCAAATTTATTTTTTGTGGCATTATTTTGTTTTTTTCCATTATTTTGTTTTTTTTTTGTTTAGTCAGTATGGTTATTTTTATTTCAATACTATTTTTCCCTTTTCAGTATTTTTTCATATTTTGTTTTGTTTTAAGTGTTGTTTTTGTCATTATTTTTATATTTTCTGTATTGTTTTTTTATTTTTTTCAGTATTTTTATTTTCATTTTTTTCTGTATTTATATTTTTTATCTTCATTATTTTTTCTGCTTTTTTCAGTACTTATATTGTTTTTTTTCTGTATTTTACTATTTTCTGTATTTTTTCTGCTTTTTTTCAGTATTTTCATTGTTCATTATTTCTGTATTTGTCTTTTTTTTTCATTTTTTATTCTTTTCTGTATTTTTTCCGTAATATTTTTGTCTTTTTCAGTATCATCATTTTTTTCTCTTTTCAGTATTAATTTTTTTTTGTTTATTTTCTCTTATTATATTTTTCACTGTTTTTTCTGTTTATTTCTGTATTAATATATTTCTTTCTGTTTTTCCTGTTTATTTTTTTTCCTGACGTTTATTTTATATTCATGGACCTTTTACTGATTTCCTTTCGCTGTCTCTTAAATATGGAGGAGGAGGAGGAAGAAGAGGAGGAGGAAGAAGAGGAGGTTAAAGAGACTGGGAAATGGGAGAGGCAATGGTTTTCTCTCCTTCTTTTCCTTCCTTCCTTCTTGTCCTTCCTCCTTTCCTTCCTTTTCTTTATAGTTTTACTCCTCCTCCTCCTCCTCCTTTTCCTTTCCTCCTCTTTAGCTCCTCCTTCAAGAGACATATATTCCTGTTCACTTTGTTTTCCTCCTCCTCTTCCTTCTCCTCCTCCTCCTCCTCCTCTTCTTCTTTTTGGGAATAGGAGCTTGAAAGGTTTGCGTGGGAGGGGTTAATGAAGGAAGAGGAGGAGGAGGAGGAGGAAGAAGAAGAAGAAGACGAAATGTACATATAGAGAAGAAGAAAAAAAAAGTTTGATATTAGTGGGTTAGCTGCCAAAGGAGGAGGAGGAGGAGGAGGAGGAGGGAGAACAGTGCTATCCCACACGCAATAGAGCAGAATTAAATTTTCCACGAAATGTATCACAGAGGAGGAGGAGGAGGAGGAGGAGGAGGAGGAGGAGGAGAGGATTGGTAAGGATAGAGAGGTATTGCTGTCTTTTGGTAGCTCTCTCTCTCTCTCTCTCTCTCTCTCTCTCCCCTAGGCCAGTTCAAATAGACACTTACCTAACCAAATAGATCTTCGCACAAATTATATTCCTTTATTTCTATTGTTTCATCTTTCTCCATATTTTATTCTCCGCGTTGATGAGATTTGCACGTTGGCTTCCGGCGGTATGGAAATCCACCTTTGTTCGCGGTAATATAAGCGATGATTAAGGTGTATTTATGTTAATTTCGATATTCATGTGTTCTTTTTAAATGTTAATATCATCGGGAATTTTATCCGTTGTTTAGAAATTAGTGGGACGAATAGAAGGATCAGCCACAGTTATTAGAGAATTTATTGTTATAGAAATTTATTAATATGGAAAAATTTATTGTTACTTGAAATTTAAGGAAAATAGGAATAATGGGAATAGAAAGATAGGGAAACATGGAACAGATTAGGGAAAAAAAGGAAATAAATGAAAAAAATATCAGAGTAGGACAAAATAGATGAAAATTAGAAAGAATTAGATATAATAAAGACGTAAAAAAATATGATAAACTTTAAAAACGAGAGTAAATTCATAAACTCATTAATTCTATCCACGTGTTCTTTTTAAATGTTAATATCATCGGGAATTTTATCCGTTGTTTAGAAATTAGTGGGACGAATATGATGTTCAGCCACAGTTATTAGAGAATTTATTAGTATAGAATTGTTACTAGAAATTTATTAGTATAGCATTGTTACTAGAAATTTATTAGTATAGCATTGTTACTAGAAATTTATTAGTATAGAATTGTTACTAGAAATTTATTAGTATAGCATTGTTACTAGAAATTTATTAGTATAGCATTGTTACTAGAAATTTATTAGTATAGAATTGTTACTAGAAATTTATTAGTATAGAATTGTTACTAGAAATTTATTAGTATAGCATTGTTACTAGTAATTTATTAGTATAGCATTGTTACTAGAAATTTATTAGTATAGAATTGTTACTAGAAATTTATTAGTATAGAATTGTTACTAGAAATTTATTAGTATAGCATTGTTACTAGAAATTTATTAGTATAGAATTGTTACTAGAAATTTATTAGTATAGAATTGTTACTAGAAATTTAAGGAAGATAATAGGAAGAAATGAGAATGTAAAGATAGGGAACCATAGGGAAACATGGAACAGAGTAGGAAAAAAAAGTTAAAAAAATGAAATAAATGAAAAAAATTAAGTGTAGGACAAAATAGATGAAAAATAGAAAGCATTGGATATAATAATGACGTAAAAAAATATGATAAAACTACAAAACGAGAGTAAATTCGTAAATAGAAAACATACATAGAGTTTAAAATAGCTTAGTAGACAACAATTGTTCATTATTAATTAAAAAATAGCTAGACGAGAAATACAGGGACAAAAATAGACAAAAAGGCAAAAATAAAACAAAATTCACACAAAAAAACATCGATAAATCACAAAATTACATAGAACAGGCTGAAGTAGACAAGAAATAGACAAAAATGGACAAAGAATAGACAAAAAAATACGGAAATCGACAAACTTGTATAGAACATTGACCAAAAAAAAACAATGATTAGACAAAGAAACTATAACAGAAAGACAAATTAAGGAAAATGTAACAAAGAACAGTAGAACAGAAGTACACTGACAAAAAGACAAAAAATAAACAAAGTACCAAAAATATACAAACGAAACAAATTGACAAAATAAAACAAAATCACCAAGACAAAAAAAAACAACCAAAATTAATGGAAGAACAATAGCCGGCAATACCAGTCGGGCATAAGACAGACCAAAAAATCCAAAATAGACGTAAAAAACAAAGAAAACGGACCAGAATGTGACAAAAATCCACAAAAACAGACACAAAACAAAAGATCCTAACCTCACCGAAATCGAAACCTCTCAAACACACACAGAAAAAAAAGCCAAAAATATCCAGAACACAAAATAATAATAGAAAAAAAAGCAAAATAAAAGATACACGCCTCTCTTTTGGCTACTCTTTAATCTTTTATGGGAGCGGCGAGTAGCAGGCTTTTTTTTTTTTTTTGTACTCTTTGTTGCCCTTGAGCAGTGTCCTCGGATGTAAAAAAAAAAAAAAAAAAAATCCAAAACAGAAAATAACAAAAAATCGAAAAGTTATAAAAAAAAATGATGAAAAAATAGATTAAAAAAACAAAGGCGGTCAAAAACTAGCAGGCCGCGACGGTGTCCTGGGCGCGGCAGTTGTTTTGAATAAATAGAAGTTTTTATTTTTTTTATTTCCCGCGAATGTGTTGGGAGGCAAAAGTTTCCTGAGAGAGAGAGAGAGAGAGAGAGAGAGAGAGAGAGAGAGAGAGAGAGAGAGACTAATACACACAGAGGGAGACCGCCTTACACACACACACACACACACACACACGTAAAATAAGCCGCACTTCCTTACGACTGTGTGTGTGTGTGTGTGTGTGTGTGCGTGTGTAAGTCTCCTAAAGCGGCTTGCGTGCGTGTGTGGTTTCGTGTAGACTTGTGGCAAGTGTACGTCTGTGTGTGTGTGTGTGTTTAACTGTGTCTGTGTGGGAGGAAGGAGAGAGAGAGAGCAAGACATGTACAGCTAATCCTCACACACACACACACACACACACACACACACACACACACACACACACACACACACACACACACACACACTTAAGAATCCGCAAGAGAGAAAAAAAAAGTTATTAAAACTCTACGGATTTCTCGTTGCAAATTTCACTTATTATGGGACCAAATCTCACACACACACACACACACACACACACACACACACACACACACACACACACACACACACACACACACACACACAAGAAACCACTGCGGACATACCATAAAAAATGCATACCTGAGAGAAAAAATCTAACTGTGCATATTCGTGAGTCCAGCAGGAAGGAAAGACAGTTACTGGAGAATGTATGAAGGAAAATCAGAGAGCCATGGAGCTTTGTAAAGAGCCGAGTGGTGAGGACGAGAAAATGTGCTACGGCTGGAACTAATGGAAAGGAAAAATATATATCCTGAAGTAACGGAAAAATAAAATAGGAAAATAAAATAGAGAAAAGATCAGAGAACAGGAAAAATATATATCCTGAACTAACGGAAAAATAAAATAGGAAAATAAAATAGAGAAAAGATCAGAGAACAGGAAAAATATATATATCCTGAACTAACGGAAAAATAAAATAGGAAAATAAAATAGAGAAAAGATCAAAGAACAGGAAAAATATATATATATCCTGAACTAACGGAAAAATAAAATAGGAAAGCAAATACAGAAAATATCAAAGAACAGGAGAAATATATATCCTGAACAAACGGAAAAATAAAATAGGAAAAGAAAACGCAGAAAAAATCAAAGAACAGGAGAAATATATATCCTGAACTAACGGAAAAATAAAATAGGAAAAGAAAACGCAGAAAAAATCAAAGAAAAGGAGAAATATATATCTTGAACTAACGAAAAAATAAAATAGAAAAAGAAAACACTGAAAAGATCAAAGAACATATCATAGGGACTAGTAATATGGGAAACGAAAATAAATACAAAGAAAATCTGTATTTGTGAAAGTAATATAAATAAAATACTATTACTCCTGAAAAAAACAAATAACTAGAAATTTTGATAAAAACGCATAATTTTGATAACCAACATTAATACTTATAACTAACGATTAATATTGATAAGTGCGAGAAATTTAGTGTTGACAAGAGTGTAAAATTGTGAGTTATTGAAAAAAAAATAGAAAGGTTGTAAAAATACCTCGATGATTGATTTTAACATCTGAAAACAAATCTGAAAATACATTATGTTGTTGAAAAAAAGTTACGAGAAATATTGACAGAACTGAGTAACAAAGAAAACTTTAAAAAAAAAGAAAATATGTGGTTGAAAAATCCTGCGAAGTGAATAATATATGAAAATAATTAATCTAGAAAGCTTCTGAACTTGAAATTGAAAAAATAATAGTTAAGTGAAAGTGAAAAAGATAAAGATTAACACAAAGGAAAAAAATATCAGGAAAAGAAAGGAAATAAGTAAAAAAAATGCTGAAAATATAGATTGAAACAAAAACAACAAAAGTATAAGTGACAAAAAAGTAAAACAAAAATAAAACAAAAAAATAATAGAAATAAAAAGAAAAAAATCTATTGAAAAAGAACATGAACTTAGAAAAACAAATAGTGTAAACAAAAACTTAGATAAATAAGAAAACAACTTGAACTCTAAACAAGGGAATCGGATCCTGAGCTAAAGAGTGTTGGATCCTCTCCCTGACAGTGTGTGATCCGCTGTGCGAGGCGAGGATTGCGTGAATAATAGAATCGGCGACCACACCCACCATGACGCGGTGAGTAGCCCTGGAGGAGGAGGAGGAGGAGGAAGAAGAGGAGGAGGAGGAGGAGGAGGAGGTAGGAGGAGGAGGAGGATTAGGTAGAATAAGAATAAAAAAAGATGTTGGAGGAGTACTACAAATAAAAGAGAAGGGGAGAAGAAGAGGAGAAGAAGGAAGAGAAGAAGGAGAAGGAGGAGGAGGTTAGCAGGAGGAAGAAGAGGAGGAGGAGGTAGAATAGGAATAAAAAAGAATTTGGAGGAGCACTAGAAAAAAAAAGGGGAGAAGAAGGAGGAAGAAGAAGGAGGAGGAAGAGGAGAAGGAGGTAGGAGGAAGAGAAGTAGGAGGAGGTAGAATAAGAATAAAAAAAGAAGTTGGAGGAGCACTAGAAAAACAAGAGAATGGGAGAAGAAGAAGGAGGAAGAAGAGGAGAAGGAGGAGGAGGAAGAAGGGGAGGAGGGGTGAGGGGGAAGAGGAGAATGATGATGAGGAGGAGGACCAAAAGTAGAAAAGAATAAAAGAAAGTGAAGGAGGAGGAGGAGGAGGAGGAGGAGAACAGGAGCAAAGAGGAGGAGGAGGAGGAATACGAGAATGAGAAGAAGAGAAGAAAAGAAAAAGAGTAAGGGAAGAAGTAGGAAAAGGATTAGAAGGAGGACAAAGAGGAAGAGGAGGAAGAAAATAAGTAAGAATTGGAGAAATATTAAATGGAGGAAAAAGAGTAGGAGGAGGAACTAGAAGAGGAGGAGGAGGAGGAAGAGGAAGAGGAGGAGGAGGAGGAGGAGGAGGAGGAGGAGGAATCACATAAAAGAATTGAAATAAAACGTGAAATGAGAGGAAGAGGAGGAAGAAGAAGAAGAAGAAGAAGAAGAAAAAAAAAGGAAAAAAAGAAGTTGCATGAGGAAGAGAAGGAGGAAGAGGAGGAGGAGGAGGAGGATTAAGTTAGAAATATTGCCTTGTTCTTTATTATGAGCAAAAAAATATATATTTCTCCTTTTATGGTAGATTTTTACTCTAATTTAGAGAGAGAGAGAGAGAGAGAGAGAGAGAGAGAGAGAGAGAGAGAGAGAGAGGGCAAAGTACATAGGAAAAAGCAAACAAAACTGTGTCGAAATATTGAACCAAGTCACGAGAGAGAGAGAGAGAGAGAGAGAGAGAGAGAGAGAGAGAGAGAGAGAGAGAATCAGTGTGTGTTAATGTCTTTTAAAATTAATCAGGTAAATAATCCAATTAAATTTATATCCTCCTCCTCCTCTTCCTCAACCTCCTCCTCTTCCTCCTCCTCCTCCTTTTATCATTAATTTAACTTGACCCCAAAACTAACCTGTGGAAATCACGTGACCAGAAAAGAGGAGGAGGAGGAGGAAGAGGAGGAGGAGGAGGGAGTTGATTGATGGAGAGAGGGAGGGAAGAATGGGAAGGAATGAGGATAAGGAAGTAAAGAAAGCCGGAAGTAAGGGAGGAGGAGGAGGAGGAGGGGAAGGGAGGAAGACAATGGAAGGGAGGAAAGGGGCGGAAGGGAAGAAGAGAAGGGAGGGAAGAGGAAAAGAGGAGGGATGATAAGGAAGAAGAGAGGGAAGAATAGATTGAAGAAAGGAAAGAAGGAAGGAAAAATATTAAAGAAAGGAGAATAAGGATAAAAGAAAGGAAGGAAGGAAGGAAGGAAAGAAGGAAGGAAAAATATTAAAGAAAGGAGAATAAGGATAAAAGAAAGGAAGGAAGGAAGGAAGGAAGGAAGGAAAGAAAAATAAAGAAACTAGAATAAGGATAAAAAAGAAGGAAGGAAGGAAAGAAAGAAAAAAATAAAGAAAGGAGAATAAGAATAGTAGAAAGGAAGGAAGGAAATAGAGAATAGTACATAAAGAAAGAAATAAAAAAATAAATGGAATGAAAAAAAGAAGAAAAGGAAAACAAAATTAAAGAAAATGGAAGATGTAAGAAAATTAAAATAAGAAAGAAAATAAAGAAAAGGAAGAGAGAGAGAGAGAGAGTAATAAATTGACACAGTAACAAAGGTAGAGAAAATATACATGAAAATAAATAAACAAATAAATATAAAAAAATATAATAAATTCTCTCTCTCTCTCTCTATTTATTACACTGTTTCCTGACCCACCTCTCTCTCTCTCTTATCGGAGCCGCAATATTGAGAGAGAAAGAGAAGAGGAGGAGGAGGAGGAGGAGGAGGAGGAGGAGGAAGGAAGGGTTGCTACTACTGGTCCTCCTCCCCCTCCTCCTCCTCCTCTTCTTCCTCCTCCTCCTGCTCCTCCTCCTTCGTCACCAACCCGATAACCCGATTTTTAAGAGTGAAAGAAAACGGGAGTATTTTATTGAAGGGGGGACCCGCCTCTCTCTCTCTCTCTCTCTCTCTCTCTCTCTCTCTCGTTGTTATTGCTCTTTTTTCCTCCTTTTCTTATTTTTTTCCTCTTTTTTCTCCTTTTCCTCCTTTTCTTCCTTTTCCTATTCTTCTTCCTCTTCCTCTTCCTCCTCCACATCCTCTTCCTCCTCCACATCCTCTTCCTCCTCCTTCATTTCTTTCTCTTCTTCTTCTTCTTCTTCTTCTTCTTCCTCTCCTGTATTTCCTTTTGCTTTTCTTCGCCTTCCTCCTTCTTTTCTTCCTCTTCCTATTCTTCTTCTTCCTCTTCCTCTTCCTCTATTTCCTTTTGCTTTTCTTCTTTTCTTCCTCTTTCTCCTTCTCCTTTTCCTATTTTTATCCTTCTTCTTTTCTTCCTCCTCCTCCTCCTTATCCTGATCCTCCTCTTCCTCCTCTTTACTCCACCTTTCGTCCACCTCTTCCGGTTGTAATTTTTCCTCCTTCCCTCCTCCTCCTCCTCCTCCTCCTCCTCCGATAATCAATTGAGGTGTAAAGGCAGCACTGAATTATATACCTCCACGCCTCCTCCTCCTCCTCCTCCTCCTCCTCCTCCTCCTCTTCTTCCCTGCCTCCCCCTTCTAGAGATAAAAATGGATATGAATAGAAAGAGAAAGATAAATGTAGACGAATGGGAGAGAGAGAGAGAGAGAGAGAGAGAGAGAGAATATAATGACGTCACAGATGACAACCAATTGGAGGAAGGGAAAGAGAAGAGGAGGAGGAGGAGGAAAGAAAGAGGAGAAGGAAGAGGAGGAGGAGGAGGAGGGAAGAGAAGAAATAGGAGACGGAAGTAAATGTTTTATTGTATGGGAGAGAAGGAGGGAAGAGGAGGAGGAGGAGGAGGAGGAGGAGGAGGAGGAGGAGGAGGAGGAGGAGGAGGAGGGAGATAAAACAGAGGAAGGAGAGGAGGAAATGAAACGAAAGTATAGAGATAGATAGACGTGGAAGGGAAGTAGATAATGGAGGAGGAGGAGGAGGAGGGGGTTGGAGGAGGAAGGTGGAGGAGGAGGAGGAGGAGGAGGAGGAGGAGGTAAATGTGGTGTTTATAGATACAGAGTAGGGAGGGAGGGAAGGGAAGGAAAGGAAAATGGAGAGAAGAGAGAGGAAAGTGGAGGAAGGAAATGAGGAAGGAAGGAAAGTTAGAGAAAGTAAGAGAGAGAGAGAGAGAGAGAGGAGAAAGGGAGGATGCTGGGATATGAACAAACCTTTTCCTCCTCCTCCTCCTCCTCCTCCTCCTCCTCCTCCTCTTTTTCCTTTCCTACTGTTTCCTCTCTTCTTTCCTTTTCTCCGCCCTTTACTTTTCCTCTCATCTCTTCCCCTTCATCTCCTCCTCCTCCTCCTCCTCCTCCTCGATCTCCTCCTCGTTTTCCCCTTCCTCCCCTTCCTCCTCTTCCTCTTCCTCTTTCCCCCTCCATATTGATTTTCCAACACTGCTGCCACCACCACCACCACCACCCACTTCCACCAAAACTACTACTACCACTACTACTACTACTACTACTACTACTACTACTGCTACTACTACTACTACTACTACTACTACTACTACTACTACCACTACTACTACTACTACTACTACTACTGCTACTACTACTACTACTACTACTACTACTACTACTACTATTGATAAAAACATTGTTAGAAAACTTTTAACATGTAATTTTCTCTCTCTCTCTCTCTCTCTCTCTCTCTTCTTTTTTCCTCTCTTCAACTGGAGGAAAGTTACCTCCTTGTTGCCCTCCACCCGAGTGAGATATTTCTCTCTCTCTCTCTCTCTCTCTCTCTCTCTCTCTCTCTCTCTCTCTCTCTCTCTCTCTCTCTCTCTCTCTCTCTCTCTCTCTCTCTCTCTTAATCGTAATGTAATCCTTGTAATTACTGTTCCTCACCTGCCCGGCTAATTATTATTATTATTATTGTTATTATTATTTTTATTATTATTATTATTATTATTATTATTATTATTATCATTATTATTATTATTCCTTTTTTTCTTCTGCCTACCTTTCACCTTCCTCTTTTCCCTTACTTCCTTTCCCTTCCCTTCCCTCTTCTTCCATTCTCCTTCTTTCCTTCTCCTTTCCCCTTTATTTCTCTTTTCTTTCTCCTCCAGCCTTTCTATTCCTCTCTCTCTCTCTCTCTCTCTCTCTCTCTCTCTCTCTCTCTCTCTCTCTCTCTCTCTCTCTCTCTCTCTCTCTCTCTCTCTCTCTCACACACACACACACACACACACACACACACACACACACACACACACACACACACACACACACACACACACACACACACGTACACACACATAAATCTGGGTCTCGTAGTGGTCTCGCGCGGAACTAAACACCGACTTTTTACGACCCGGACCTAGAGAGAGAGAGAGAGAGAGAGAGTGGAGTGAATCATAAAATTTAATCCAGATATGTTTCGAACCATCCACTCTCTCTCTCTCTCTCGTACGGTTCAACACGGATATACTGTCAAGATACAAGACATCAACTGAGAGAGAGAGAGAGAGAGAGAGAGAGAGAGAGAGAGAGAGAGAGAGAGAGAGGAAGGGGAGGTTGATGTTAGGAAAGGGAGAGATATTAGGGAGAGAGGGAGAGGAAGGGAGAGAAGGGAGAGATGGATGGATGGAAGGAGAGAGAAGAGGAAAGGGAGAAGAAAGGAGAGTTAGGAAGATAAGTAGAGAAGGGAGAGGAGGTAGAAAGAGGAAGGACAGGGAGATGGAGAGGAAAGGAAGGAGTAGGAGGAGGGAAGGGAGGGAGGAAAGGGAGAGATGGGAGAGGGAGGTAGGGTTGGGGAAGGGTGGAGGGAGTAAAGGGAGAGAAGGGAGGAAGGGAGGAAGGGAGGAGGGAGAGAAGATGGGTGGTGGCATTGGTCCAACTAAACTTCTGGAGTCGCCAAGCTCTCATAATTTATGCCCTTCATGCCTCCCTTCCCTTCCCTTCCCTTCCCTTCCCTTCCCTTCCCGTCCCTTCCCTTCCCTTCCTTTCCCTTCCCTTCCCTTCCCTTCCCTTCCCGTCCTTTCCCTTCCCGTCCCTTCCCTTCCCGTCCCTTCTCTTCACTTCACGTCCCTTCCCTTCCCTTCCCGTCTCTTCCCTTTCCTTCCCTTCCTTCCCTTCCCTTCCCTTCCCTTCCTTCCCTTCCTTTCCCTTCCCTTCCTTCCATCCTTTCCTTTCCTTCCCTTCCCTTCACGTCCCTTCTCTTCCCTTCCCTTCCCTTCCCTTCCCTTCCCTTCACGTCCCTTCTCTTCCCTTCTCTTCCCTTCCCTTCCCTTTCCTTCATGTCCCTTCTTTTCCCTTCACTTCCCTTTTTCCCCCTTCCTTTACCATCCCTTCTCTTCCTTTTCAGTCCTTTCCTTTCCCTCCCTTTCCCAATCTTCCCTTCCCTTCCCGTTCTTTCCCTGCACCTCTCCATTTCCTTTGTTTTCTTTGCTTTACTTAATTTTCCCTCACTTTCTTTTCCCTTCCATTTCCTTCCCTTCGCTTTCATTTCCTTCACTTCAATTCACTTCCTTTTCCAACTATGTTTTCCTTCACTTTTCTTCCCTTTCCTATAATCCTCTTCCCTTCCTTTCCCTTCCCCTTCCGTCTACTTCCCTTCCCTTCCTTTCCCTTCCCCTTCCGTCTACTTCCCTTCCCTTCCTTTCCCTTCCCCTTCCGTCTACTTCCCTTCCCTTCCTTTCCCTTCCCCTTCCGTCTACTTCCCTTCCCTTCCTTTCCCTTCCCCTTCCGTCTACTTCCCTTCCCTTCCTTTCCCTTCCCCTTCCGTCTACTTCCCTTCCCTTCCTTTCCCTTCCCCTTCCGTCTACTTCCCTTCCCTTCCTTTCCCTTCCCCTTCCGTCTACTTCCCTTCCCTTCCTTTCCCTTCCCCTTCCGTCTTCTTCCTCCTCCTTCCTTTCCTTCCTCCTCCTCCTCCTCCTCCTTCCTTCCTTTTCCTTCCTTCCGTCTACTTCCTTCCTTCCTTTCCTTGCCTATTCATCTTCATTCTCTTCCTTTATTTATTCTAATATCTCTCTCTCTCTCTCTCTCTCTTGCACTTCACTATAGGGCTTTTATGTCCTTCTTTATCGGTGTATACTGGGTTATCGGCTCTCTGTCACCACCATTGCTTTTTTCTCCATCCATATTCTCATTCACTGGCGCCAAACTTCTTGTCCTCACCCTCCCTCCTCCTCCTGCCTCCTTCTCCTCCTCTTTCCTTTCCATTTCTTTCCGTTCCCTTCCCATCTCTCTCTCTCTCTCTCTCTCTCTCTCTCTCTCTCTCTCTCTCTCTCTCTCTCTCTCTCTCTCTCTCTCTCTCTCTCTCTCTCTCTCTCTCTCTCTCTCTCCTCCTCAAAACTTCATCTCTCTCATCATAATCATAAGTCCTCTCATCTCTCCTCCTCTCTCTCTTCTCTCCTCTCTCCTCCTCTTCTTCTTCTTCCTCCTCCTCCTCCTCCTCTTCCTCCTCCTCCTCCTCTTCTACTCCTCCTCTTCTCTCTTCCATTCTTCCTTTAATCTCTTCCCTTCTTCCTTCAATCTCTTCCTTTCTTCCTCCTGTTTTCCTCCTTCGTTTCTTCTTCCTTTCATTCTTCTTCCTCATTCGCTTCCTCTTCTTCCTCCATCTTCTTCTTCCCCTTTTTCTTCCTTCTTTCCTTCTTCCTCTTTTCTTCCCTTCGAATTCCCTTTCTTCCATATTTGTTTAATCTTTAACGACGATTTTTTTTTGGTTATCTTTCCTCCTTTTTATTCCGATCCTTATCTTCCTTCTCTTCTTCCTTTCTTCCTTCTTTCCTTATTTGTCTTCTTCCTCTCCTCCTTCCTTTTTCTTGCTTATTATTTTTCATTTTTTTCTCTTTTTATATATTCTTTCCTCCTTTCTCCTTTCCCCCACTTCTTCTTTCTTTCCCCTCTTCCTTCCTTCCTTCCTCTCTTCCTTCCTTCCTTCCTTAAGTAGTCGCTATTAAGACTTTTCAAAACTTTTATCTCCATTCTTTCCTTCTCTTTATTCCTTCCTTCCGTCTCTCCTTCCTTCCCTCCTTCCCTTCCTTCTCTCATCCCCTCCCTTCTTTCCAGCACCTCCTCCTTTTCTTTTTCTTCTTTTCTCTTTTTCTTACCTTCCTTCCTTCCTTTTTTCTTCCTTTCCTTCCTTCCTTCCTTCCTTGCTTTATTTCCTACTTTCTCTCCTTTCTCCTTTTGTTCCTCCTTTCCTTCCCTCCTTCCTTTTTTCTTTCTTTTCTCCTTCCTTCTTTCCTTTCTTCCTTCCCTCTCTCTTTCCTCACTTCCTCTCCTCCTCTTCTAATTTATTTGTTTTCCTTACGTTTTTCTCTCCGTTCTTTCCAATTCTCTCTCCATCTTTCCTCCTCTCCCTTCCTCCCTCCCCTCCTCCTCTCTCCCTTTCTCCTCCTCTTACCCTCCTCTTCCTCTCTCTCTCTTTTTCTCTATTGCATTGTAAACAGTAACATAATTTTGAGGTCTCTCTCTCTCTCTCTCTCTCTCTCTCTCTCGCTTTCTCCTCACGAAACCAAAAATAACAAATAAAAAAATCTGATTAAGAAGAAAAAAATACGGACCAATCACTATCGCTGTTAATTCTGGTTCCGCCTTGTGATTGGCCGAGGCGGGACCGTCCTCGCCCTCCCATTGGCTGGAATACGATGACGCCAAATTGCTAATAAGACTCGTGCTCCCGAAATCGCCAACTTGCTGGAGGTTCAGAGGGAGAGAGAAAAAAAAAGTGATGATTTTAATGATGGTCGGGGGAGGGGGGATGGTGGTGAGGAGGAGGAGGGGGGTAAGGGGAAGGTGGTTGTATTGTTGTTTTGTTTGTTTGTGTTGTGTGTTCCTGGTGAGGAGGGGGGGGGAGTGGGGGGGGAGAGGTAAAGGTATTATTATTGTTATTATTATTATTATTATTATTATTATTATTATTATTATTATTATTATTATTATTATTATTACTATTACTATTATTATTTGTCTTCATATATATATAAAAAGATTTTTTTTTCTCTCTCTCTCTCTCTCTCTCTCTCTCTCTCTCTCTCTCTCTCTCTCTCTCTCTCTCTCTCTCTCTCTCTCTCTCTCTCTCTCTCTAATATGATTTCTATTTAATCCCTTCTCCCTAAACCCTTAAACACACACACACACACATACACACACTCTACACTGGCCCTGTATGTGTGTGTGTGTGTGTGTGTGTGTGTGTGTGTGTGTGTGTGTGTGTGTGCGCGCGCGCCGTTAGACACCTGTTACCTGTCTGTGTTCGCGTGTGTGTCTAACATTTTTCTTATACCTTTATTTCTTTGTGTTTTTCTCTTTATCTATTTTCATCCTCTTTTACTTTTTCTTCCCTCATTTTTGTCTTCTTTAATTGATCCTCTCTCTTGTTTGTCTTCTCTCTCCTAATTTTTTCTCCTCCTTTATTTTCCTCTCTTTTTTTCCTCCTTTTTTTTCCTCATTGTTCTTTCTTTTCTACATCTTTTCTCCTCTTCATCAGCCTCTTCTTCTCTATTTCTTCCTCCTTTTTTAATCTTCCTCCTCCTCCTCCTCCTTCTACCTACATATCTTTCTCCTTTTCCTCCAGTTATTTTCCTTTTCGCAACCTCTTTTTTTCTTTTGTTCTTGTTCTTCTTCTTCTTCTTATTATTATTATTATTATTATTATTATTATTATTATTATTATTATTATTATTATTATTATTATTTGTCTAGTTTTTTCATTGTTCTTTTATTCTTTAATTTCATCTGCATTTATTTCTCTTCTTTTCTTTCTTCTCCATTTTCTTTCCTTCCTACTTTCTTTCTTTCCTACCTTCCTTCCTTCCTCCTTTTTTATATGATTTCCTTTTCGTCTTCCCTTCTTCCCCTATCCTCCTTTTTTCTTCCTCCTTTTTTCTTCTTCATCCTCCTCCTCTTCTTTCTTTTCTTCCTCTTTTTTCCTCTTCATCATCCTCCTCTTCTTCCTTCCATTCTCTCACGCCTCCATCTTTCCATATGTGCTTCTTTCTTCGTCCTTTTTTCTTCCTCTTTTTTTTTACCCTTCATCCTATTTCTCTTCCCTTTTCTTCCTCTTTTCTCCTCTTCATCATCCTCTTCTTCCTTCCATTCTCTCACGCCTCCATCGTTCCATACGTTCTCTCTTCTTCGTCCAGTCTCAGTACAGCCGCTTAGGAGGACCTCGGCAACGTTTACTCTCCGATGTTTTATGATAAGTGGTTGTAAGTCTGTTTGTTCCCCTTATAACGTGGATATTGAGTGTTGTGTGAATTATTGTTGTTGTTGTTGTAATGTTCACTTGGTGTTATATTAGTGTTTTTTTTTCTCGTGTATTTTCTCTTTTTTTGTTGTTGTTTGTCTTTTGCTCAATTTCCTGTTTTTTTCCTATTTTTCTTTTCTATTTCTTTTTTTTTTTCAATTTCCTTTTTTTTCCTATTTGTATTTGCTATTTATTTTTGTTCAATTTCCTTTTTTTTTCATTTTCCTATTTTTCTTTTCTATTTCTTTTTTGTACAATTTCCTTTTTTCTCATATTTTTATTTTATTTCTTTTTGTTCTGTTTTGTTTTTCTCGTTTTTATGTTCCTTCCTTTGTGTTTTCTTTGCTGTTTCTGTTCTTCATCTTTGTTATTCCCTTTCACTTTTTTTTTGTCATCGCTTTCCTTTTGTTCACTGTTCTTGTAATTGGATGTTTTGTTTCAGTAATATTCTCAGAGCTATATATTTTTTTTTTTTTAACTTCAGTGCTTTGATATTTTTTTAACTTCAGTTCTTTGATATTTTTTAACTTTAGTATTTTGATTTATTTATTTTTTTTTTTTTTTTTAGGAAGAAAGACTGTCATTTTTATTTTCTAATTTATATGATGATAAATTCAATACCTCCAAGGTGTTGTAACTATAATTTCTAGGCTGTTGTATCGTCTGTTGTTGTATTGGCCATGCTGTTCTATTAATCTTTTCTCTCCCTGGATTCATGTATTCAAAATCTAACTTTTTCGCATTTTATTTCAGTAAAGAGGTGGTGTTTTTAGGGCATAACGTCTATTGTATTTCTAGACTGTTGTATTTGTCTATCGGTGTTTGAGTCATGCTGTTTTGTATTGACTTTTCTCTTGTATTCATGTATTTAACCTTTTGAGCTTTTATCAACATTTTTCAGTAACAAGATAAATTTAGGGTATATTGTGTTCTGTATTTTTAGGCTGCTGTCCGTGTCTTCTTTGTCGTGAGAAGTAACACTGTTGTGGTAACCTTTTCCTTTTCAGTATTTTCTTAGCTTTCATTTTCATCAGTATTATGCATTTTTATTATTCATCAGAAACAATATATATTTTTCACTAGGATGTTGTTGTCACGCCTTCATTGTTGTATTAAAAGCAAAGCCGCTGTTCTTTGTTATTTTTTCTTGCATTTTATAAATATAACACACGAGGCACGTAGGTTAGTGTTAGTGAGCGTTAGTGTTAGAGTTAGTGATAATATGAGTGGCGTTCAAGAGGGAAATAGTGTTAGAGGGCTAGAGGGGAGTGTTTATTATATATGCCTGTCTTCTAATAACACAGACAGGTTAGTGTAAATTAGTGTTTGGCAGGTTAGTGATGGAAGTGATTATACTAATTTTTGTGTGATTAGTGAAATTAGTTTCTTTGGGAGTAGTTAGAGTTAGAGGAAAATCA
>NC_066557.1:12109861-12114861 GCF_024679095.1 Eriocheir sinensis
AAAATAGGTCACTAGTGCGGGGGAGGAGGAGGAGGAGGAGGAGGAGGAGGAGGAGGAGGCGGGGGAGGAGGAGGAGGAGAAGGAGGAAAAGAAGGAGGAGGAGGAGAAGGAGGAGGGGGGGGGCATGTGTGTAGGGTGGTGATTGAAGAGTAAGAGACGGAGAGGAGGAGGAGGAGTAGGAAGTGGAGGAGGAGGAGGAGGAGGAGGAAGAGGAGGAGGAGGAGGAGGGGGAAGAGGGAGGGGATGGTGTGTGATTATGGTTTGGGCGTACTGAGAGAGAGAGAGAGAGAGAGAGAGAGAGAGAGAGAGAGAGAGAGAGAGAGAGAGAGAGAGAGAGAGAGAGAGAGTGGTAAAGAGAGAGGGGTTTAGGGATGGCGGCGGAGAGAGAGAGAGAGAGAGAGAGAGAGAGAGAGAGAGAGAGAGAGAGAGAGAGAGAGAGAGAGAGAGAGAGAGAGAGAGAGAGAGAGAGAGAGAGAGAGAGAGAGAGAGAGAGAGAGAGAGAGAGAGAGAGAGAGAGAGAGAGAGAGAGAGAGAGAGAGAGAGAGAGAGAGAGAGAGAGAGAGAGAGAGAGAGAGAGAGAGAGAGAGAGAGAGAGAGAGAGAGAGAGAGAGAGAGTGGGAGGGAGAGAGAGAGAACCAGGAGGAGCCGAGAAAGAGAGGTACCCGGGATAGCCAGCCAGCGAGAGAGAGAGAGAGAGAGAGAGAGAGAGAGAGAGAGAGAGCGAGAGCGAGAGAGAGGGAGGGAGAGAGTTCAGTAAGGGTCCGCTGTTTCCAGAAGTGAGACGTCCCTTTAGCTTCTCCCTCGCCGCCTCCACCGCCGCCGCCGTCCCTTCACAACCCTTCCATAGGCCTCCTCGCTTAGGCCTAGTGGCAGGGGAAGCAGGGGAACGGGGAGAGGCCGCCAGGGAGGAAGAGGAAGAGGAGGAGGAGGAATAGGACCCGCCGATAAGCGAAATTTTCTTGTATCCCATCCCTTCCTCACTGCGATATATATACGAAGAGGAAGAGGAGGAGGAGGAGGAGGAAGGAAGAAGAAGTGGTGTTTGGTGTTGTGAAAAGTGGTGATGAATGTGACTCCTCCATGTTAAGGCCGCCACCAGTGTGCACCTCCACCTATCCCTCATCACCTCCATCAACACCACCTCCATTTTCATCACCACCAGTCTGTCATCTCCACCACCATATTGTCGCTAACTCCACCACCTCCATCATCACCATTCTCATCTAACACCACATTTTTTCATCACCAAACTTATTAACATCACCACCAGTTTCCATTCTCAACTTCATTTCATCACCATTCCCTGATTTCAACTCCAATTTCATCTCCACCTCCCTCCCTCTCTCTCTCTCATCCGGTTCTAACACCCACCTCCACCCACCACCACCACCACCGGAGTCAGTCATCACCACCTCTTTAATTTCCTCCTCAACACCACTATCACCACCACTAACTGTCACCACTAACTGTCACCTCCACCTCCACCACTCCATCACCACCACCATGCTAACCTAACCTAACCTCCCCTTCCCTTACCTTACCTTACCTTACCTAACCTTACCTAACCTAACCTAACCTTACCTTACCTTACCTAATCTAACTTCACCTGACCTAACCTTGCCAAACCTAACCTTACCTAACATAACATAACCAAACCTAACCTTACCTAACCTTACCTAACCTAACCTTACCTAACATAAGATAACCAAACCTAACCTTACCTTACCCTGCCTAACCTAATCTCACATGACCTAATCTGACCTTACTTGAACCTAACCTAACCCAACCTTAGCTTACCTTACGTTACCTTTCATTCCCTCCCTTCCTTTCCATCCCATTCTTTACCTTACCTAACATAACCTAACTTTACCATACCATACCATCCATACCTTACCTTCCATCCCATCGTTCCCATCCTCACATCCTTCGACCAATGGCAAAAAGCAAAATATTCAACTCGCCACATCGTCGGACTTTGCAGGATGCCTCTGAGCCTGTAGGATATCTATGCACAGAGCCACAGGACACGGCTCCCCCCCGCAGGACGCGCCGCAGAAGCCCAGACACTCCCGCAGCCTCACATCGCTAATCCCATCTCCCGCCCACTCAGAAAAGGATGTGTGTGTGTCCAACAAGTAAGTGTGTGGAGGGATGCAGCAGGAGGAGGAGGAGGAGGAGGAGGAGACGTGATGGTAGATATGGAGTAAGATAAGGAAGAGGAGGAAGATGTGAATGACGAAGATAAAAACAGAAAAGAAGGTCTTGAAGGAATTGGAGGAGGAGGAGGAGGAGGCGGAGAAGTGATGGTAGACATGGAGTAAGATAAGGAAGAGGAGGAAAATGTGAATGACGAAGATAAAAACAGAAAAGAAGGTGTAGAAGGAATTGGAGGAGGAGGAGGAGGGGGAGAAGTGATGGTAGATATGGAGTAGGATAAGGAAGAGGAGGAAGATGTGAATGACTAAGATAAAAACAGAAAAGAACGTCTAGAAGGAATTGGAGGAGGAGGAATAGGAGGAGGAGGAGGAGGAGGAGGAGGAGGAGGAGGAGGAGGAGGAAAGTAACGGTAGACAGGAAGATAGAGAGAAGAAGAAAGAGAAGCAATACATGAAAGTTGAAGGGAAATTGAAAGGAGAAGAGGAGGAGGAGGAGGAAGAGGAAGAGGAGGAGGAAAGTAACGGTAGACAGGAAGGTAGGGAGAAAAAGAAAGAGAAGCAATACATGAAAGTTGAAGGGAAATTGAAAGGAAAATAGGAGGAGGAGGAGGAGGAGGATAAATGAAAAACAGGGACAAGGATAAGGGAAAAAAATGAAGATATGAAGGACGAAGAGAAAAGGAAAGAGGAGGAGGAGGAGGAGGAGGAGGAGGAGGAGGAGGAAAGTAAAGGTTGACAGGAAGATAGGGAAAAAAAGAAAGAAGCAATACATGAAAGTTGAAGGGAAATTGAAAGGAGAGGAGGAAGAGGAGGAGGAGGAGGAGGAGGAGGAGGAAGAGGAAGAGGAGGATAAATGAAAAACAGGGACAAGGATAAGGGAAAAGAAGAAGATATATAGGACGAAGAGAAAAGAGGAGGAGGAGGATAGATAACAGTAGATTGGATGAAGGATAAGGTAAAGAAGGAAGATATGAAGGAAGAGAGATGAAAGAGGAGGAGGAGGAGGAGGAGGAGTAGTAGTTATGGTAAATAAGGAAAAGCATTAGGAAGAAGAGGAAGATATGAAAGAAGGGAAAGAAAAATGTGAAGAGGAGGAGGAGGAGGAGGAGGAAGACAAGTGATGGTAGATAAGGAGAAGGATAAGAAGGAGGAGGAGGAAGATTTAAAAGACGAAATGGAAATAAATGAGGAGGAGGAGGAAGAAGAGGAGGAAGAGGAGGAGAAAGTGAGGTTGGATAGGAAGATAAGAAGAATTACTGAAGAGAAGGGAAATATGAAAGGAGGAAAAGAAGGAAAAATTTTATATATAAGTCCTGCCTATGAGCTGTGGTAGGCTGTCTTGACGGGCCTTGGTCGACCCAGCCCGGTAGTGGAGCAGACGAATTTTTTTATAGTGTCTGCCGTGATATGTGACTGTTCAATGACCCATGCTGCCCCCCGGTGACCCTCTTGACCTGTCGCTGAAGTCCGGGTTGATTGAAGGTCCGGGCTGGGTCGTCCAAGGCCCCTCAAGACAGCCTACCACAGCTCATAGGCAGCACTTTTAATAAACTCTTCCTTATTTTCTTCTTTCAAATCTTCCTCCTCTTCAGTAATTCTTCTCCCTATCTTACTCTCCAGCGTCACTTTCTCCTCCTCCTCCTCCTCCTCATTTATCTCCATTATCTTAGTCATTCACATCTTCCTCCTCTTTATGACACTCGATGTGGATTGGAAAATAATCAGCGTGGATCAGTGGGATTCGAACTTGTGGTGGGATTCGAACTTGAGGTATGATTCGAACTTGTGGTATGATTCGAACTTGTGGTGGGATTCGAACTTGTGGTGGGATTCGAACTTGTGGTGGGATTCGAACTTGTGGTATGATTCGAACTTGTGGTGGGATTCGAACTTGTGGTGGGATTTGAACTTGTGCTGGGATTCGAACTTGTGGTATGATTTGAACTTGTGGTGGGATTCGAACTTGTGGTGGGATTCGAACTTGTGGTGAGATTCGAACTTGGGTACTCGAACTCACCACGCCTGCACGGTGCCCACTTTGCCACCACCTCCACAGATATGAGGAATAGGAGGAGGAGAAGGAGGAATAAAGAAATTTCAAGAGGAAGGAAAAATGAAGATAAAGGAAGGAAGAATGGAAGGGAGGAAGGAAGGAGGAGCATAAGGAGGAAAAAATAGGAACGTTGAAAGGTTGTGTTGGTGAAATTTAAAGAGGAGAGGAAGAAGAGGAGGAGGAGGAGGAGGAGACGAAGAAGAAAAGAAGAGAAATATGATGATGCTGAAAAAGAAAATAAAGATGAAAAGTGAAGAAGGAAGGGAACAAAAAAGGAAAATATTTACGAAGGAGGAAAATGAAGACAGGAAAAAAAAACAAGGAAAATGAGGAAGGAAAAAAACATTGACCAAAATAAAATAGAAAAACAAAAAGAGGAAAAACATAGACGAAAAATTGACAGAACAGAAAAAGAATAAAAGAGAAGAAGAAATAAATATCAGAGAAGGAAGGAAAGAAGGAAGGAGTGAAGGAAGGAAGGAAGGAAGGAAGGGAACATACAAAGGAGGAAAGGAGGAAGAGGAAGAAAGGAAGTGAGGAAGAATTGAAAGGTCCGTCTTTGGAAACGTGAGGAGGAGGAGGAGGAGGAGGAGGAGGAGGAGGAGGAGGAGGAGGAGGAGGAGGAAAGATTTGTGAGAGGAGCTGAAAAGGGAGGAAGAAGAAGAAGGAGGGGGAGGAGGAGGAGGAGGAAGAAAAGTGAGGAAAGAGAGTTGGTTGAAGGAAGGAAAAAGAAGAAAGGAAGAGGAAAGAAGGGTTTGAGGAGAAGGAAGAGGAGGAGGAGGAGGAGGAGG